>NC_089225.1:19322643-19564643 GCF_963924675.1 Phocoena phocoena | reverse complement strand
AACACAGCCTATGGCACTTCCACTTATGGTCCTATAGCTTACGGAAATTAAAATCAAAAACAGACAGCCACCCCAATATTTGGGACGGCTGTGTTCACAAGAAGCTCGTCTACATTATCAGGTAAATATCCCAGAATGCAAAAAATGGATAAAGAAGTTGTGGCACTTAAGTACAATGCAATATCACTCAGCAATGAAATCTGTGTCATCAGGCCCGTAGCGGCATAGTGAGTGGATGCAGGTACGGTGATTCTACGTGAACTACGTCACACAGAAAAAGAAACATCATAAGATATCACTAATACACGGAATGTAAACTTGACTACACATGAACTGAATTACAAAACAGAACAGGGTCTCAAATTTAGAAAACCAACTAGTGCTTGCTTATGGGGAAAGGTGCGTTGGGGTGCTGCATAAAACCAGAGACCGAAATTAGCACAGATAACTTTCCATAAGCCAAATATGTAATAGACAAGACCTACTCCTTGCTCAACGAAATGGACCCAACACCACATATTCAACGCCTAGGAATATACCTGACTAGGAAGAATCTTAAAACCCATGGATATATATGTCTCCGTAAGAGAATCAAGCGTGTGTACAGCGGCCGAAACGCAGCAGTGAAAATCCGATAAATCCCATTATCAAAATAAATTTCGAAAACAAAACACAAAGACAGTGAAATAGAGAGCAATTCTTAAATAATTCACTCAGGGCATGTGATGCAACCGGGATTGACCACATCTACACCCAGAGCTGGTTGAGACATAAGGCTGGACACTTCAGGCTGATAGCATTGGTGAGTTTCGGTGAGCAAATGCAGACCCTTTGAAGTCATACTGCATGGTACCCATTCCATGGGTCCCAACTCTCCAGGTTCAAGGGATTCTTCCTCCAGCTAAAACATGCATGGGAAACCCAGAGTATCGTCCACCGTGTGATTGGGAAACGATTTAAAATGCCTCTCAGTTTTCGTATCCTGGTCCTCGGGTTCACCATTCCAGATGCTTTACTAACACTCTCCCCGCTTGGAGAGTCAGTGCCTTTAACCTCCTCTTTGGCACAGCTTGCAATTTCTGTGCAAGATGAACAGGAATAGGGAGAACCAATGAGAGACTAGCTGTAGGTGTCTGCACGGGCAAATGTAACGCTCATTGCCCACCAGGAAGAGGAATTAAACAAAGTCTCAGTGTGCCCTGCTGGAAACAGATTAGGGCCTGAAGCAATCCTGCGGTTTTGTGTCCAGCTCACAAGAAAGCGAGTTGAAGAAAGGAGCTCAGGGGCACTGTAATTCACAAACCTGCAGAGTTATAAATGACAGTTATCCTCCAAAAATATATTGAAGTAAGCCTGCGAAGGGGACTTGAAAGCGGGGCAGAATTTCAGGAAAACCATTGCAGGGTGTAGACTGGAATTGCCCTGAAAGCATAGGAAAAGAGGCACAACGCCGACAATGATGCACTTGGCCAAAAAGGGCGTATGCGTTTTTTCCTGAATATGTTTAGGAAAAAACGCATACGCCCTTTTTGGCCAACCAAGCAAGCCTGTAAAGGAAATCTGCACTACAATGAAGTCTCACTGCCCCCCGGGCAAAAGGACCATCTGAAAAAAGTGTAAAATCCAGAAAGGTAGGACAGGATATGGAGAACAGGGAGCCTTGTTATGCTGATTGACAGGATGTAAATTGTGAACAGCCACTCTGGAGAAGTGTATGGTGTTTCCTGAAACCCATAAGAAACAAAGCAACACAGCCTATGGCAATTGCACTTATGGTCCTATTGCTCAGGGAAATTAAAATCAAAAACAGAGAGCCACCCCAAAGTTTGGGACGGCTGTGTTCCCAAGAAGCTCGTCTACAGTACCAGGTAAATATCCCAGAAAGCAAAAAATGGATAAAGAAGTTGTGGCACGTACGTACAATGCAATATCACTCAGCAATGAAATCTGTGTCATCAGGCCCGTAGCGGCATATTGAGTGGATGCAGGTACGGTGATTCTACGTGAACTACGTCACACAGAAAAAGAAACATCATAAGATATCACTAATACACGGAATGTAAACTTGACTACACATGAACTGAATTACAAAACAGAACAGGGTCTCAAATTTAGAAAACCAACTAGTGCTTGCTTATGGGAAAAGGTGCCTTGGGGTGCTGCATAAAACCAGAGACTGAAATTAGCACAGATAACTTTCCATAAGCCAAATATGTAATAGACAAGACCTACTCCTTTCTCAACGAAATGGACCCAAAACCACATATTCAACGCCTAGTAATATACCTGACTAGGAAGAATCTTAAAACCCATGGATATATATGTCGCCATAAGAGAATCAAGCGTGTGTACAGCGGCCGAAACGCAGCAGTGAAAATCCGATAAATCACATTATCAAAATAAATTTCGAAAACAAAACACAAAGACAGTGAAATAGAGAGCAATTCTTAAATAATTCACTCAGGGCATGTGATGCAACCGGGATTGACCACATCTACACCTAGAGCTGGTTGACACATAAGGCTGGACACTTCAGGCTGATAGCATTGGTCAGTTTCGGTGAGCAAATGCAGACTCTTTGAAGTCATACTGCACGGTACCTATTCCATGGGTCCCAACTCTTCAGGTTCAAGGGATTCTTCCTCCAGCTAAAACATGCATGGGAAACCCAGAGTATCGTCCACCGTGTGATTGGGAAATGATTTAAAATGCATCTCAGTTTTCGTATCCTGGTCCTTGGGTTCACCATTCCAGATGCTTTACTAACACTCTCCCTGCTTGGAGAGTCAGTGCCTTTAACCTCCTGTTTGGCACAGCTTGCAATTTCTGAGCAAGATGAACAGGAATAGGGGGAACCAATGAGAGACTAGCTGTAGGTGTCTGCACGGGCAAATGTAACGCTCATTTCCCACCAGGAAGAGGAATTAACCAAAGGCTCAGCGTGCCCTGCCGGAAACAGATTAGGGCCTGAAGCAATCCTGCGGTTTTGTGCCCAGCTCACAAGAAAGCGAGTTGAAGAAAGGAGCTCAGGGGCACTGTAATTCACAAACCTGCAGAGTTATAAATGACAGCTATCCTCCAGTTATAAATGACAGCTATCCTCCAAAAATATATTGAAGTAAGCCTGCGAAGGGGACTTGAAAGTGGGGCAGAATTTCAGGAAAACGATTGCAGGGGATAGACTTGAATTGCCGTGAAAGCATAGGAAAAGAGGCAGAACGTCGAGAATGATGCACTTGGCCAAGAAGGGCGTATACATTTTTTCCTGAATATATTCAGGAAAAAACGCATACGCCCTTTTTGGCCAACCAAGCAAGCCTGTAAAGGAAATCTGCACTACAATGAAGTCTCACTGCCCCCCGGGCAAAAGGGCCATCTGAAAAAAGTGTAAAATCCAGAAAGGTAGGACAGGATATGGAGAACAGGGAGCCTTGTTATGCTGATTGGCAGGATGTAAATTGTGAACAGCCACCCTGGAAAAGTGTATGGTGTTTCCTGAAACACGTAAGAAATAAAGCAACACAGCCTATGGCAATTGCACATATGGTCCTATTCCTTAGGGAAATTAAAATCAAAAACAGAGAGCCACCCCAAAGTTTGGGATGGCTGTGTTCCCAAGGAGCTCGTCTACAGTATCAGGTAAATATCCCAGAAAGCAAAAAATGGATAAAGAAGTTGTGGCACATACGTACAATGCAATATCACTCAGCAATGAAATCTGTGAAATCAGGCCCGTAGCGGCATAGTGAGTGGATGCAGGTACGGTGATTCTACGTGAACTACGTCACACAGAAAAAGAAACATCATAAGGTATCAATAATACACGGAATGTAAACTTGACTACACATGAACTGAATTACAAAACAGAACAGGGTCTCAAATTTAGAAAACCAACTAGTGCTTGCTTATGGGGAAAGGTGCCTTGGGGTGCTGCAAAAAACCAGAGACTGAAATTAGCACAGATAACATTCCATAAGCCAAATATGTAATAGACAAGACCTACTCCTTGTTCAACGAAATGGACCCAACACAACATATTCAACGCCTAGGAATATAACTGACTAGGAAGAATCTTAAAACCCATGGATATATATGTCTCCATAAGAAAATCAAGCGTGTGTACTGCGGCGAAACGCAGCAGTGAAAATCCGATAAATCCCATTATCAAAATTAATTTCAAAAACAAAACACAAAGACAGTGAAATACAGAGCAAATCTTAAATAATTCACTCAGGGCATGTGATGCAACCGGGATTGACCACATCTACACCCAGAGCTGGTTGAGACATAAGGCTGGACACTTCAGGCTGATAGCATTGGTGAGGTTCGGTGAGCAAATGCAGACCCTTTGAAGTCATACTGCATGGTACCCATTCCATGGGTCCCAACTCTTCAGGTTCAAGGGATTCTTCCTCCAGCTAAAACATGCATGGGAAAACCACAGTATGGTCCACCGTGTGATTGGGAAACGATTTAAAATGCATCTCAGATTTCGTATCCTCTTCTTCGGGTTCACCATTCCAGATGCTTTACTAACACTCTCCCCGCTTGGAGAGTCAGTGCCTTTAACCTCCTGTTTGGCACAGCTTGCAATATCCGTGCAAGATGAACAGGAATAGGGAGAACCAATGAGAGACTAGCTGTAGGTGTCTGCACGGGCAAATGTAACGCTCATTGCCCACCAGGAAGAGGAATTAAACAAAGGCCCTGTGTGCCCTGCTGGAAATAGATTAGGGCCTGAAGCAATCATGCGGTTTTGTGCCCAGCTCACAAGAAAGCGAGTTGAAGAAAGGAGCTCAGGGGCACTGTAATTCATAAACCTGCAGAGTTATAAATGACAGCTATCCTCCAAAAATATATTGAAGTAAGCCTGCGAAGGTGACTTGAAAGCGGGACAGATTTTCAGGAAAACGATTGCAGGGGGTAGACTGGAATTGCCCTGAAAGCATAGGAAAAGAGGCACAACGTCGACAATGATGCACTTGGCCAAAAAGGGCGTATGCGTTTTTTCCTGAATATATTCAGGAAAAAACACATATGCCCTTTTTGGCCAACCAAGCAAGCCTCTAAAGAAATCTGCACTACAATGAAGTCTCACTGCCCCACGGGCAAAAGGGCCATCTGAAAAAAGTGTAAAATCCAGAAAGTTAGGACAGGATATTGAGAACAGGGAGCCTTGTTATGCTGATTGGCAGGATGTAAATTGCCAACAGCCACCCTGGAGAAGTGTATGGTGTTTCCTGAAACACGTAAGAAATAAAGCAACACAGCCTACGGCAATTGCACTTATGGTCCTATTCCTAAGGGAAATTAAAATCAAAAACAGAGAGCCACCCCAAAGTTTGGAACGGCTGTGTTCCCATGAAGTTCGTCTACAGTACCAGGTAAATATCCCAGAAAGCAAAAAATGGATAAAGATGTTGTGGCACGTACGTTCAATGCAGTATCACTCAGCAATGAAATCTGTGTCATCAGGCCTGTAGCGGCATAGTGAGTGGATGCAGGTACGGTGATTCTACGTGAACTACGTCACACAGAAAAAGAAACATCATAAGATATCACTAATACACGGAATGTAAACTTGACTACACATGAACTGAATTACAAAACAGAACAGGGTCTCAAATTTAGAAAACCAACTAGTGCTTGCTTATGGGGAAAGGTGCCTTGGGGTGCTGAATAAAACCAGAGACTGAAATTAGCACAGATAACATTCCATAAGCCAAATATGTAATAGACAAGACCTACTCCTTGCTCAACGAAATGGACTCAACACCACATATTCAACGCCTAGGAATATACCTGATTAGGAAGAATCTTAAAACCCATGGATATATATGTCTCCGTAAGAGAATCAAGCGTGTGTACAGTGGCCGAAAGGCAGCAGTGAAAATCCGATAAATCGCATTATCAAAATAAATTTCGAAAACAAAACACAAAGACAGTGAAATAGAGAGCAATTCTTAAATAATTCACTCAGGGCATGTGATGCAACCGGGATTGACCACATCTACACCCAGAGCTGGTTGAGACATAAGGCTGGACACTTCAGGCTGATAGCATTGGTGAGTTTCGGTGAGCAAATGCAGACCCTTTGAAGTCATACTGCATAGTACCTATTCCATGGGTCCCAACTCTTCAGGTTCAAGGGATTCTTCCTCCAGCTAAAACATGCATGGGAATCCCACAGCATGGTCCACTGTGTGATTGGGAAACGATTTAAAATGCATCTCAGTTTTCGTATCCTGGTCCTCGGGTTCACCATTCCAGATGCTTTACTAACACTCTCCCTGCTTGGAGAGTCAGTGCCTTTAACCTCCTGTTTGGCACAGCTTGCAATTTCTGTGCAAGATGAACAGGAGTAGGGAGAACCAATGAGAGATTAGCTGTAGGTGTCTGCACGGGCAAATGTAACACTCATTGCCCACCAGGAAGAGGAATTAACCAAAGGTTCAGCGTGCCCTGCCGGAAACAGATTAGGGCCTGAAGCAATCCTGCGGTTTTGTGCCCAGCTCACAAGAAAGCGAGGTGAAGAAAGGAGCTCAGGGGCACTGTAATTCACAAACCTGCAGAGTTATAAATGACAGTTATCCTCCAAAAATATATTGAAGTAAGCCTGCGAAGGGGACTTGAAAGCGGGGCAGAATTTCAGGAAAACGATTGAAGGGTGTAGACTGGAATTGCCCTGAAAGCATAGGAAAAGAGGCACAACGCCGACAATGATGCACTTGGCCAAAAAGGGCGTATGCGTTTTTTCCTGAATATGTTCAGGAAAAAACGCATACGCCCTTTTTGGCCAACCAAGCAAGCCTGTAAAGGAAATCTGCACTACAATGAAGTCTCACTGCCCCCCGGGCAAAAGGACCATCTGAAAAAAGTGTAAAATCCAGAAAGGTAGGACAGGATATGGAGAACAGGGAGCCTTGTTATGCTGATTGACAGGATGTAAATTGTGAACAGCCACTCTGGAGAAGTGTATGGTGTTTCCTGAAACCCATAAGAAACAAAGCAACACAGCCTATGGCAATTGCACTTATGGTCCTATTGCTCAGGGAAATTAAAATCAAAAACAGAGAGCCACCCCAAAGTTTGGGACGGCTGTGTTCCCAAGAAGCTCGTCTACAGTACCAGGTAAATATCCCAGAAAGCAAAAAATGGATAAAGAAGTTGTGGCACGTACGTACAATGCAATATCACTCAGCAATGAAATCTGTGTCATCAGGCCCGTAGCGGCATATTGAGTGGATGCAGGTACGGTGATTCTACGTGAACTACGTCACACAGAAAAAGAAACATCATAAGATATCACTAATACACGGAATGTAAACTTGACTACACATGAACTGAATTACAAAACAGAACAGGGTCTCAAATTTAGAAAACCAACTAGTGCTTGCTTATGGGAAAAGGTGCCTTGGGGTGCTGCATAAAACCAGAGACTGAAATTAGCACAGATAACTTTCCATAAGCCAAATATGTAATAGACAAGACCTACTCCTTTCTCAACGAAATGGACCCAAAACCACATATTCAACGCCTAGTAATATACCTGACTAGGAAGAATCTTAAAACCCATGGATATATATGTCGCCATAAGAGAATCAAGCGTGTGTACAGCGGCCGAAACGCAGCAGTGAAAATCCGATAAATCACATTATCAAAATAAATTTCGAAAACAAAACACAAAGACAGTGAAATAGAGAGCAATTCTTAAATAATTCACTCAGGGCATGTGATGCAACCGGGATTGACCACATCTACACCTAGAGCTGGTTGACACATAAGGCTGGACACTTCAGGCTGATAGCATTGGTGAGTTTCGGTGAGCAAATGCAGACTCTTTGAAGTCATACTGCACGGTACCTATTCCATGGGTCCCAACTCTTCAGGTTCAAGGGATTCTTCCTCCAGCTAAAACATGCATGGGAAACCCAGAGTATCGTCCACCGTGTGATTGGGAAACGATTTAAAATGCATCTCAGTTTTCGTATCCTGGTCCTTGGGTTCACCATTCCAGATGCTTTACTAACACTCTCCCTGCTTGGAGAGTCAGTGCCTTTAACCTCCTGTTTGGCACAGCTTGCAATTTCTGAGCAAGATGAACAGGAATAGGGGGAACCAATGAGAGACTAGCTGTAGGTGTCTGCACGGGCAAATGTAACGCTCATTTCCCACCAGGAAGAGGAATTAACCAAAGGCTCAGCGTGCCCTGCCGGAAACAGATTAGGGCCTGAAGCAATCCTGCGGTTTTGTGCCCAGCTCACAAGAAAGCGAGTTGAAGAAAGGAGCTCAGGGGCACTGTAATTCACAAACCTGCAGAGTTATAAATGACAGCTATCCTCCAGTTATAAATGACAGCTATCCTCCAAAAATATATTGAAGTAAGCCTGCGAAGGGGACTTGAAAGTGGGGCAGAATTTCAGGAAAACGATTGCAGGGGATAGACTTGAATTGCCGTGAAAGCATAGGAAAAGAGGCAGAACGTCGAGAATGATGCACTTGGCCAAGAAGGGCGTATACATTTTTTCCTGAATATATTCAGGAAAAAACGCATACGCCCTTTTTGGCCAACCAAGCAAGCCTGTAAAGGAAATCTGCACTACAATGAAGTCTCACTGCCCCCCGGGCAAAAGGGCCATCTGAAAAAAGTGTAAAATCCAGAAAGGTAGGACAGGATATGGAGAACAGGGAGCCTTGTTATGCTGATTGGCAGGATGTAAATTGTGAACAGCCACCCTGGAAAAGTGTATGGTGTTTCCTGAAACACGTAAGAAATAAAGCAACACAGCCTATGGCAATTGCACATATGGTCCTATTCCTTAGGGAAATTAAAATCAAAAACAGAGAGCCACCCCAAAGTTTGGGATGGCTGTGTTCCCAAGGAGCTCGTCTACAGTATCAGGTAAATATCCCAGAAAGCAAAAAATGGATAAAGAAGTTGTGGCACGTACGTACAATGCAATATCACTCAGCAATGAAATCTGTGAAATCAGGCCCGTAGCGGCATAGTGAGTGGATGCAGGTACGGTGATTCTACGTGAACTACGTCACACAGAAAAAGAAACATCATAAGATATCAATAATACACG
The DNA here is from genome assembly GCF_963924675.1 of Phocoena phocoena. Classification (NCBI taxonomy): domain Eukaryota; kingdom Metazoa; phylum Chordata; class Mammalia; order Artiodactyla; family Phocoenidae; genus Phocoena; species Phocoena phocoena. The sequence continues at coordinate 19,555,554 of NC_089225.1, read as the reverse complement.
GAATGTAAACTTGACTACACATGAACTGAATTACAAAACAGAACAGGGTCTCAAATTTAGAAAACCAACTAGTGCTTGCTTATGGGGAAAGGTGCCTTGGGGTGCTGCAAAAAACCAGAGACTGAAATTAGCACAGATAACATTCCATAAGCCAAATATGTAATAGACAAGACCTACTCCTTGTTCAACGAAATGGACCCAACACAACATATTCAACGCCTAGGAATATAACTGACTAGGAAGAATCTTAAAACCCATGGATATATATGTCTCCATAAGAAAATCAAGCGTGTGTACTGCGGCGAAACGCAGCAGTGAAAATCCGATAAATCCCATTATCAAAATTAATTTCAAAAACAAAACACAAAGACAGTGAAATACAGAGCAAATCTTAAATAATTCACTCAGGGCATGTGATGCAACCGGGATTGACCACATCTACACCCAGAGCTGGTTGAGACATAAGGCTGGACACTTCAGGCTGATAGCATTGGTGAGGTTCGGTGAGCAAATGCAGACCCTTTGAAGTCATACTGCATGGTACCCATTCCATGGGTCCCAACTCTTCAGGTTCAAGGGATTCTTCCTCCAGCTAAAACATGCATGGGAAAACCACAGTATGGTCCACCGTGTGATTGGGAAACGATTTAAAATGCATCTCAGATTTCGTATCCTCTTCTTCGGGTTCACCATTCCAGATGCTTTACTAACACTCTCCCCGCTTGGAGAGTCAGTGCCTTTAACCTCCTGTTTGGCACAGCTTGCAATATCCGTGCAAGATGAACAGGAATAGGGAGAACCAATGAGAGACTAGCTGTAGGTGTCTGCACGGGCAAATGTAACGCTCATTGCCCACCAGGAAGAGGAATTAAACAAAGGCCCTGTGTGCCCTGCTGGAAATAGATTAGGGCCTGAAGCAATCATGCGGTTTTGTGCCCAGCTCACAAGAAAGCGAGTTGAAGAAAGGAGCTCAGGGGCACTGTAATTCATAAACCTGCAGAGTTATAAATGACAGCTATCCTCCAAAAATATATTGAAGTAAGCCTGCGAAGGTGACTTGAAAGCGGGACAGATTTTCAGGAAAACGATTGCAGGGGGTAGACTGGAATTGCCCTGAAAGCATAGGAAAAGAGGCACAACGTCGACAATGATGCACTTGGCCAAAAAGGGCGTATGCGTTTTTTCCTGAATATATTCAGGAAAAAACACATATGCCCTTTTTGGCCAACCAAGCAAGCCTCTAAAGAAATCTGCACTACAATGAAGTCTCACTGCCCCACGGGCAAAAGGGCCATCTGAAAAAAGTGTAAAATCCAGAAAGTTAGGACAGGATATGGAGAACAGGGAGCCTTGTTATGCTGATTGGCAGGATGTAAATTGCCAACAGCCACCCTGGAGAAGTGTATGGTGTTTCCTGAAACACGTAAGAAATAAAGCAACACAGCCTACGGCAATTGCACTTATGGTCCTATTCCTAAGGGAAATTAAAATAAAAAACAGAGAGCCACCCCAAAGTTTGGAACGGCTGTGTTCCCATGAAGTTCGTCTACAGTACCAGGTAAATATCCCAGAAAGCAAAAAATGGATAAAGATGTTGTGGCACGTACGTTCAATGCAGTATCACTCAGCAATGAAATCTGTGTCATCAGGCCTGTAGCGGCATAGTGAGTGGATGCAGGTACGGTGATTCTACGTGAACTACGTCACACAGAAAAAGAAACATCATAAGATATCACTAATACACGGAATGTAAACTTGACTACACATGAACTGAATTACAAAACAGAACAGGGTCTCAAATTTAGAAAACCAACTAGTGCTTGCTTATGGGGAAAGGTGCCTTGGGGTGCTGAATAAAACCAGAGACTGAAATTAGCACAGATAACATTCCATAAGCCAAATATGTAATAGACAAGACCTACTCCTTGCTCAACGAAATGGACTCAACACCACATATTCAACGCCTAGGAATATACCTGATTAGGAAGAATCTTAAAACCCATGGATATATATGTCTCCGTAAGAGAATCAAGCGTGTGTACAGTGGCCGAAAGGCAGCAGTGAAAATCCGATAAATCGCATTATCAAAATAAATTTCGAAAACAAAACACAAAGACAGTGAAATAGAGAGCAATTCTTAAATAATTCACTCAGGGCATGTGATGCAACCGGGATTGACCACATCTACACCCAGAGCTGGTTGAGACATAAGGCTGGACACTTCAGGCTGATAGCATTGGTGAGTTTCGGTGAGCAAATGCAGACCCTTTGAAGTCATACTGCATAGTACCTATTCCATGGGTCCCAACTCTTCAGGTTCAAGGGATTCTTCCTCCAGCTAAAACATGCATGGGAATCCCACAGCATGGTCCACTGTGTGATTGGGAAACGATTTAAAATGCATCTCAGTTTTCGTATCCTGGTCCTCGGGTTCACCATTCCAGATGCTTTACTAACACTCTCCCTGCTTGGAGAGTCAGTGCCTTTAACCTCCTGTTTGGCACAGCTTGCAATTTCTGTGCAAGATGAACAGGAGTAGGGAGAACCAATGAGAGATTAGCTGTAGGTGTCTGCACGGGCAAATGTAACACTCATTGCCCACCAGGAAGAGGAATTAACCAAAGGTTCAGCGTGCCCTGCCGGAAACAGATTAGGGCCTGAAGCAATCCTGCGGTTTTGTGCCCAGCTCACAAGAAAGCGAGGTGAAGAAAGGAGCTCAGGGGCACTGTAATTCACAAACCTGCAGAGTTATAAATGACAGCTATCCTCCAAAAATATATTGAAGTAAGCCTGCGAAGGGGACTTGAAAGCGGGGCAGAGTTTCAGGAAAACGACTGCAGGGGGTAGACTGGAATTGCCCTGAAAGCATAGGAAAAGAGGCAGAACGTCGACAATGATGCACTTGGCCAAAAAGGGCGTATGCGTTTTTTCCTGAATATATTCAGGAAAAAACGCATACGCACTTTTTGGCCAACCAAGCAAGCCTGTAAAGGAAATCTGCACTACAATGAAGTCTCACTGCCCCCCGGGCAAAAGGGCCATCTGAAAAAAGTGTAAAATCCAGAAAGGTAGGACAGGATATGGAGAACAGGGAGCTTTGTTATGCTGATTGGCAGGATGTAAATTGCCAGCAGCCACCCTGGAGAAGTGTATGGTGTTTCCTGAAACACGTAAGAAACAAAGCAACACAGCCTATGGCACTTTCACTTATGGTCCTATAGCTTACGGAAATTAAAATCAAAAACAGACAGCCACCCCAATATTTGGGACGGCTGTGTTCACAAGAAGCTCGTCTACAGTATCAGGTAAATATCCCAGAAAGCAAAAAATGGATAAAGAAGTTGTGGCACGTACGTACAATGCAATATCACTCAGCAATGAAATCTGTGTCATCAGGCCCGTAGCGGCATAGTGAGTGGATGCAGGTACGGTGATTCTACGTGAACTACGTCACACAGAAAAAGAAACATCATAAGATATCACTAATACACGGAATGTAAACTTGACTACACATGAACTGAATTACAAAACAGAACAGGGTCTCAAATGTAGAAAACCAACTAGTGCTTGCTTATGGGGAAAGGTGCCTTGGGGTGCTGCATAAAACCAGAGACTGAAATTAGCACAGATAACTTTCCATAAGCCAAATATGTAATAGACAAGACCTACTCCTTGTTCAACGAAATGGACCCAACACCACATATTCAACGCCTAGGAATATACCTGACTAGAAAGAATCTTAAAACCCATGGATATATATGTCTCCGTAAGAGAATCAAGCGTGTGTACATCGGCATAAACGCAGCAATGAAAATCCGATAAATCCCATTATCAAAATAAATTTCAGAAACAAAACACAAAGACAGTGAAATAGAGAGCAATTCTTAAATAATTCACTCAGGGCATGTGATGCAACCGGGATTTAACACATCTATACCCAGAGCTGGTTGAGACATAAGGCTGGACACTTCAGGCTGATAGCATTGGTGAGTTTCGGTGAGCAAATGTAGACCCTTTGAAGTCATACTGCATGGTACCCATTCCATGGGTCCCAACTCTCCAAGTTCAAGGCATTCTTCCTCCAGCTAAAACATTCATGGGAAACCCAGAGTATCGTCCACTGTGTGATTGGGAAACGATTTAAAATGCATCTCAGTTTTCGTATCCTGGTCCTCGGGTTCACCATTCCAGATGCTTTACTAACACTCTCCCCGCTTGGAGAGTCAGTGCCTTTAACCTCCTCTTTGGCACAGCTTGCAATTTCTGTGCAAGATGAACAGGAATAGGGAGAAGCAATGAGAGACTAGCTGTAGGTGTCTGCACAGGCAAATGTAACGCTCATTGCCCACCAGGAAGAGGAATTAAACAAAGGCTCAGTGTGCCCTGCTGGAAACAGATTAGGGCCTGAAGCAATCCTGCGGTTTTTTGCCCAGCTCACAAGAAAGCGAGTTGAAGAAAGGAGCTCAGGGGCACTGTAATTCACAAACCTGCAGAGTTATAAATGACAGCTATCCTCCAAAAATATATTGAAGTAAGCCAGCGAAGGGGACTTGAAAGCAGGGCAGAATTTCAGGAAAACAATTGCAGGGGGTAGACTGGAATTGCCCTGAAAGCATAGGAAAAGAGGCAGAACGTCGACAATGATGCACTTGGCCAAAAAGGGCGTATGCGTTTTTTCCTGAATATATTCAGGAAAAAACGCATACGCCCTTTTTGGCCAAACAAGCAAGCCTGTAAAGGAAATCTGCACTACAATGAAGTCTCACTACCCCCCGGGCAAAAGGGCCATCTGAAAAAGTGTAAAATCCAGAAAGGTAGGACAGGATATGGAGAACAGGGAGCCTTGTTATGCTGATTGGCAGGATGTAAATTGCCAGCAGCCACCCTGGAGAAGTGTATGGTGTTTCCTGAAACACGTAAGAAACAAAGCAACACAGCCTATGGCACTTCCACTTATGGTCCTATAGCTTACGGAAATTAAAATCAAAAACAGAGAGCCACCCCAATATTTGGGACGGCTGTGTTCACAAGAAGCTCGTCTACAGTATCAGGTAAATATCCCAGAAAGCAAAAAATGGATAAAGAAGTTGTGGCACGTACGTACAATGCAATATCACTCAGCAATGAAATCTGTCTCATCAGGCCCGTAGCGGCATAGTGAGTGGATGCAGGTACGGTGATTCTACGTGAACTACATCACACAGAAAAAGAAACATCATAAGATATCACTAATACATGGAATGTAAACTTGACTACACATGAACTGAATTACAAAACAGAACAGGGTCTCAAATTTAGAAAACCAACTAGTGCTTGCTTATGGGGAAAGGTGCCTTGGGGTGCTGCATAAAACCAGAGACTGAAATTAGCACAGATAACTTTCCATAAGCCAAATATGTAATAGACAAGACCTACTCCTTGCTCAACGAAATGGACCCAACACCACATATTCAACGCCTAGGAATATACCTGACTAGGAAGAATTTTAAAACCCATGGATATATATGTCTCCGTAAGAGAATCAAGCGTGTGTACAGCGGCCGAAACGCAGCAGTGAAAATCCGATAAATCCCATTATCAAAATAAATTTCGAAAACAAAACACCAAGACAGTGAAATAGAGAGTAATTCTTAAATAATTCACTCAGGGCATGTGATGCAACCGGGATTGACCACATCTACACCCAGAGCTGGTTGAAACATAAGGCTGGACACTTCAGGCTAATAGCATTGGTGAGTTACGGTGAGCAAATGCAGACCCTTTGAAGTCATACTGCATGGTACCCATTCCATGGGTCCCAACTCTCCAGGTTCAAGGGATTCTTCCTCCAGCTAAAACATGCATGGGAAACCCAGAGTATCGTCCACCGTGTGATTGGAAAACGATTTAAAATGCATCTCAGTTTTCGTATCCTGGTCCTCGGGTTCACCATTCCAGATGCTTTACTAACACTCTCCCCACAAGGAGAGTCAGTGCCTTTAACCTCCTCTTTGGCACAGCTTGCTATTTCTGTGCAAGATGAACAGGAATAGGGAGAACCAATGAGAGACTAGCTATAGGTGTCTGCACGGGCAAATGTAACGCTCATTGCCCACCAGAAAGAGGAATTAACCAAAGGCTCAGCGTGCCCTGCCAGAAACAGATTAGGGCCTGAAGCAATCCTGCGGTTTTGTGCCCAGCTCACAGGAAAGCGAGTTGAAGAAAGGAGCTCAGGGGCACTGTAATTCACAAACCTGCAGAGTTATAAATGACAGCTATCCTCCAAAAATATATTGAAGTAAGGCTGCGAAGGGGACTTGAAAGCGGGGCAGAGTTTCAGGAAAACCATTGCAGGGGGTAGACTGGAATTGCCCTGAAAGCATAGGAAAAGAGGCAGAACGTCGACAATGATGCACTTGGCCAAAAAGGGCGTATGCGTTTTTTCCTGAATATATTCAGGAAAAAACGCATACGCCCTTTTTGGCCAACCAAGCAAGCCTGTAAAGGAAATCTGCACTACAATGAAGTCTCACTGCCCCCCGGACAAAAGGGCCATCTGAAAAAAGTGTAAAATCCAGAAAGGTAGGACAGGATATGGAGAACAGGGAGCCTTGTTATGCTGATTGGCAGGATGTACATTGCCAGCAGCCACCCTGGAGAAGTGTATGGTGTTTCCTGAAACACGTAAGAAACAAAGCAACACAGCCTATGGGACTTCCACTTATGGTCCTATAGCTTACGGAAATTAAAATCAAAAACAGACAGCCACCCCAATATTTGGGACGGCTGTGTTCACAAGAAGCTCGTCTACAGTATCAGGTAAATATCCCAGAAAGCAAAGAATGGATAAAGAAGTTGTGGCACGTACGTACAATGCAATATCACTCAGCAATGAAATCTGTGTCATCAGGCCCGTAGCGGCATAGTGAGTGGATTCAGGTACGGTGATTCTACGTGAACTACATCACACAGAAAAAGAAACATCATAAGATATCACTAATACACGGAATGTAAACTTGACTACACATGAACTGAATTACAAAACAGAACAGGGTCTCAAATTTAGAAAACCAACTAGTGCTTGCTTATGGGGAAAGGTGCCTTGGTGTGCTGCATAAAACCAGAGACTGAAATTAGCACAGATAACTTTCCATAAGCCAAATATGTAATAGACGAGACCTACTCCTTGCTCAACGAAATGGACCCAACAACACATATTCAACGCCTAGGAATATACCTGACTAGGAATAATCTTAAAACCCATGGATATATATGTCTCCATAAGAGAATCAAGCGTGTGTACTGCGGCCGAAACGCAGCAGTGAAAATCCGATAAATCCCATTATCAAAATAAATTTCGAAAACAAAACACAAAGACAGTGAAATAGAGAGCAATTCTTAAATAATTCACTCAGGGCATGTGATGCAACCGGGATTGACCACATCTACACCCAGAGCTGGTTGAGACATAAGGCTGGACACTTCAGGCTGATAGCATTGGTGAGTTTCAGTGAGCAAATGCAGACCCTTTGAAGTCATACTGCATGGTACCCATTCCATGGGTCCCAACTCTCCAGGTTCAAGGGATTCTTCCTCCAGCTAAAACATGCATGGGAAACCCAGAGTATCATGCACCGTGTGATTGGGAAACGATTTAAAATGCATCTCAGTTTTCGTATCCTGGTCCTCGGGTTCACCATTCCAGATGCTTTACTCACACTCCCCCCGCTTGGAGAGTCAGTGCCTTTACCCTCCTGTTTGGCACAGCTTGCAATTTCTGTGCAAGATGAACAGGAATACGGAGAACGAATGAGAGACTAGCTGTAGGTGTCTGCACGGGCAAATGTAACGCTCATTTCCCCCCAGGAAGAGGAATTAACCAAAGGATCAGCGTGCCCTGCCGAAAACAGATTAGGGCCTGAAGCAATACTGTGGTTTTGTGCCCAGCTCACAAGAAAGCGAGTTGAAGAAAGGAGCTCAGGGGCACTGTAATTCACAAACCTGCAGAGTTATAAATGACAGCTATCCTCCAAAAATATATTGAAGTAAGCCTGCGAAGGGGACTTGAAAGCGAGGCAGAGTTTCAGGAAAACGATTGCAGGGGGTAGACTGGAATTGCCCTGAAAGCATAGGAAAAGAGGCAGAACGTCGACAATGATGCACTTGGTCATAAAGGGCGTATGCGTTTTTTCCTGAATATATTCAGGAAAAAACGCATACGCCCTTTTTGGCCAACCAAGCAATCCTGTAAAGGAAATCTGCACTACAATGAAGTCTCACTGCCCCCCGGGCAAAAGGGCCATCTGAAAAAAGTGAAAAAATCCAGAAAGGTAGGACAGGATATGGAGAACAGGGAGCCTTGTTATGCTGATTGGCAGGATGTAAATTGCCAACAGCCACCCTGAAGAATTGTATGGTGATTCCTGAAACAAGTAAGAAACAAAGCAACACAGCCTATGGCACTTCCACTTATGGTCCTATAGCTTACGGAAATTAAAATCAAAAACAGACAGCCACCCCAATATTTGGGACGGCTGTGTTCACAAGAAGCTCGTCTACAGTATCAGGTAAATATCCCAGAAAGCAAAAAATGGATAATGAAGTTGTGGCACGTACGTACAATGCAATATCACTCAGCAATGAAATCTGTGTCATCAGGCCCGTAGCGTCATAGTGAGTGGATGCAGATACGGTGATTCTACGTGAACTACGTCACACAGAAAAAGAAACATCATAAGATATCACTAATACACGGAATGTAAACTTGACTACACATGAACTGAAGTACAAAACAGAACAGGGTCTCAAATTTAGAAAACCAACTAGTGCTTGCTTATGGGGAAAGGTGCCTTGGGGTGCTGCATAAAACCAGAGACTGAAATTAGCACAGATAACTTTCCATAAGCCAAATATGTAATAGACAAGACCTACTCCTTGCTCAACGAAATGGACCCAACACCACATATTCAACGCCTAGGAATATACCTGACTAGGAAGAATCTTAAAACCCATGGATATATATGTCTCCGTAAGAGAATCAAGCGTGTGTACAGCGGCCGAAACGCAGCAGTGAAAATCCGATAAATCCCATTATCAAAATAAATTTCGAAAACAAAACACAAAGACAGTGAAATAGAGAGCAATTCTTAAATAATTCACTCAGGGCATGTGATGCAACCGGGAATTCCCACAACTACACCCAGATCTGGTTGAGACATAAGGCTGGACACTTCAGGCTGATAGCATTGTTGAGTTTCGGTTAGCAAATGCAGACCCTTTGAAGTCATACTGCATGGTACCAATTCCATGGGTCCCAACTCTCCAGGTTCAAGGGATTCTTCCTCCAGCTAAAACATGCATGGGATACCCAGAGAATCGTCCACCGTGTGATTGGGAATAGATTTAAAATGCATCTCAGTTTTCGTATCCTGGTCCTCGGGTTCACCATTCCAGATGCTTTACTAACACACTCCCCGCTTGGAGAGTCACTGCCTTTAACCTCCTCTTTGGCACAGCTTGCAATTTCTGTGCAAGATGAACAGGAATAGGGAGAACCAATGAGAGACTAGCTGTAGGTGTCTACAAGGGCAAATGTAACGCTCATTGCCCACCAGGAAGAGGAATTAAACAAAGGCTCAGTGTGCCCTGCTGGAAACAGATTAGGACCTGAAGCAATCCTGCGGTTTTGTGCCCAGCTCACAAGAAAGCGAGTTGAAGAAAGGAGCTCAGGGGCACTGTAATTCACAAACCTGCAGAGTTATAAATGACAGCTATCCTCCAAAAATATATTGAAGTAAGCCTGCGAAGGGGACTTGAAAGCGGGGCAGAATTTCAGGAAAACGATTGCAGGGGGTAGACTGGAATTGCCCTGAAAGCATAGGAAAAGAGGCAGAACATCGACAATGATGCACTTGGCCAAAAAGGGCGTATGCGTTTTTCCCTGAATATATTCAGGAAAAAACGCATACGCCCTTTTTGGTTAACCAAGCAAGCTTGTAAAGGAAATCTGCACTACAATGAAGTCTCACTGCCCCCCGGGCAAAAGGGCCGTCTGAAAAAAGTGTAAAATCCAGAAAGGTAGGACAGGATATGGAGAACAGGGAGCCTTGTTATGCTGATTGACAGGATGTAAATTGTGAACAGCCACTCTGGAGAAGTGTATGGTGTTTCCTGAAACCCATAAGAAACAAAGCAACACAGCCTATGGCAATTGCACTTATGGTCCTATTGCTCAGGGAAATTAAAATCAAAAACAGAGAGCCACCCCAAAGTTTGGGACGGCTGTGTTCCCAAGAAGCTCGTCTACCGTACCAGGTAAATATCCCAGAAAGCAAAAAATGGATAAAGAAGTTGTGGCACGTACGTACAATGCAATATCACTCAGCAATGAAATCTGTGTCATCAGGCCCGTAGCGGCATACTGAGTGGATGCAGGTACGGTGATTCTACGTGAACTACGTCACACAGAAAAAGAAACATCATAAGATATCACTAATACACGGAATGTAAACTTGACTACACATGAACTGAATTACAAAACAGAACAGGGTCTCAAATTTTGAAAACCAACTAGTGCTTGCTTATGGGAAAAGGTGCCTTGGGGTGCTGCATAAAACCAGAGACTGAAATTAGCACAGATAACTTTCCATAAGCCAAATATGTAATAGACAAGACCTACTCCTTTCTCAACGAAATGGACCCAAAACCACATATTCAACGCCTAGGAATATACCTGACTAGGAAGAATCTTAAAACCCATGGATATATATGTCGCCATAAGAGAATCAAGCGTGTGTACAGCGGCCGAAACGCAGCAGTGAAAATCCGATAAATCACATTATCAAAATAAATTTCGAAAACAAAACACAAAGACAGTGAAATAGAGAGCAATTCTTAAATAATTCACTCAGGGCATGTGATGCAACCGGGATTGACCACATCTACACCTAGAGCTGGTTGACACATAAGGCTGGACACTTCAGGCTGATAGCATTGGTGAGTTTCGGTGAGCAAATGCAGACTCTTTGAAGTCATACTGCACGGTACCTATTCCATGGGTCCCAACTCTTCAGGTTCAAGGGATTCTTCCTCCAGCTAAAACATGCATGGGAAACCCACAGTATGGTCCACCGTGTGATTGGGAAATGATTTAAAATGCATCTCAGTTTTCGTATCCTGGTCCTCGTGTTCACCATTCCAGATGCTTTACTAACACTCTCCCTGCTTGGAGAGTCAGTGCCTTTAACCTCCTCTTTGGCACAGCTTGCAATTTCTGTGCAAGATGAACAGGAATAGGGGGAACCAATGAGAGACTAGCTGTAGGTGTCTGCACGGGCAAATGTAACGCTCATTTCCCACCAGGAAGAGGAATTAACCAAAGGCTCAGAGTGCCCTGCCGGAAACAGATTAGGGCCTGAAGCAATCCTGCGGTTTTGTGCCCAGCTCACAAGAAAGCGAGTTGAAGAAAGGAGCTCAGGGGCACTGTAATTCACAAACCTGCAGAGTTATAAATGACAGCTATCCTCCAAAAATATATTGAAGTAAGCCTGCGAAGGGGACTTGAAAGCGGGGCAGAGTTTCAGGAAAACCATTGCAGGGGGTAGCCTGGAATTGCCCTGAAAGCATAGGAAATGAGGCAGAACGTCGACAATGATGCACTTGGCCAAGAAGGGCGTATGCGTTTTTTCCTGAATATATTCAGGAAAAAACGCATATGCCCTTTTTGGCCAACCAAGCAAGCCTGTAAAGGAAATCTGCACTACAATGAAGTCTCACAGCCCCCCGGGTAAAAGGGCCATCTGAAAAAAGTGTAAAATCCAGAAAGGTAGGACAGGATATGGAGAACAGGGAGCCTTGTTATGCTGATTGGCAGGATGTAAATTGTGAACAGCCACCCTGGAGAAGTGTATGGTGTTTCCTGAAACACGTAAGAAATAAAGCAACACAGCCTATGGCAATTGCACATATGGTCCTATTCCTTAGGGAAATTAAAATCAAAAACAGAGAGCCACCCCAAAGTTTGGGATGGCTGTGTTCCCAAGGAGATCGTCTACAGTACCAGGTAAATATCCCAGAAAGCAAAAAATGGATAAAGAAGTTGTGGCACGTACGTACAATGCAATATCACTCAGCAATGAAATCTGTGTCATCAGGCCCGTAGCGGCATAGTGAGTGGATGCAGGTACGGTGATTCTACGTGAACTACGTCACACAGAAAAAGAAACATCATAAGATATCACTAATACACGGAATGTAAACTTGACTACACATGGACTGAATTACAAAACAGAACAGGGTCTCAAATTTAGAAAACCAACTAGTGCTTGCTTATGGGGAATGGTGCCTTGGGGTGCTGCATAAAACCAGAGACTGAAATTAGCACAGATAACTTTCCATAAGCCAAATATGTAATAGACAAGACCTACACCTTGCTCAACGAAATGGACCCAACACCACATATTCAACGCCTAGGAATATACCTGACTAGGAAGAATCTTAAAACCCATGGATATATATGTCTCCGTAAGAGAATCAAGCGTGTGTACTGCGGCCGAAACGCAGCAGTGAAAACCCGATAAATCACATTATCAAAATAAATTTCGAAAACAAAACACAAAGACAGTGAAATAGAGAGCAATTCTTAAATAATTCACACAGGGCATGTGATGCAACCGGGATTGACCAGATCTACACCCAGAGCTGGTTGAGACATAAGGCTGGACACTTCAGGCTGATAGAATTGGTGAGTTTCGGTGAGCAAATGCAGACCCTTTGAAGTCATACTGCATGGTACCCATTCCATGGGTCCCAACTCTCCAGATTCAAGGGATTCTTCCTCCAGCTAAAACATGCATGGGAAACCCAGAGTATCGTCCACCGTGTGATTGGGAAACGATTTAAAATGCATCTCAGTTTTCGTATCCTGGTCCTCGGGTTCACCATTCCAGACGCTTCACTAACACTCTCCCCGCTTGGAGAGTCAGTGCCTTTAACCTCCTCTTTGGCACAGCTTGCAATTTCTGTGCAAGATGAACAGGAATAGGGAGAACCAATGAGAGACTAGCTATAGGTGTCTGCACGGGCAAATGTAACGCTCATTTCCAACCAGGAAGAGGAATTAACCAAAGGCTCAGCGTGCCCTGCAGGAAACAGATTAGGGCCTGAAGCAATCCTGCGGCTTTGTGCCCAGCTCACAAGAAAGCGAGTTGAAGAAAGGAGCTCAGGGGCACTGTAATTCACAAACCTGCAGAGTTATAAATGACAGCTATCCTCCAAAAATATATTGAAGTAAGCCTGCGAAGGGGACTTGAAAGCGGGGCAGAATTTCAGGAAAACCATTGCAGGGGGTAGACTGGAATTGCCCTGAAAGCATAGGAAAAGAGGCAGAACGTCGACAATGATGCACTTGGCCAAAAAGCGCGTATGCGTTTTATCCTGAATATATTCAGGAAAAAACGCATACGCCCTTTTTGGCCAACCAAGCAAGCCTGTAAAGGAAATCTGCACTACAATGAAGTCTCACTGTCCCCCGGGCAAAAGGGACATCTGAAAAAAGTGTAAAATCCACAAAGGTAGGACAGGAATTGGAGAACAGGGAGCCTTGTTATGCTGATTGGCAGGATGTAAATTGCCAGCAGCCACCCTGGAGAAGTGTATGGTGTTTCCTGACACACGTAAGAAACAAAGCAACACAGCCTATGGCACTTCCACTTATGGTCCTATAGCTTACGGAAATTAAAATCAAAAACAGACAGCCACCCCAATATTTGGGATGGCTGTGTTCACAAGAAGCTCGTCTACAGTATCAGGTAAATATCCCAGAAAGCAAAAAATGGATAAAGAAGTTGTGGCACGTACGTACAATGCAATATCACTCAGCAATGAAATCTGTGTCATCAGGCCCGTAGCGGCATAGTGAGTGGATGCAGGTACGGTGATTCTACGTGAACTACGTCACACAGAAAAAGAAACATCATAAGATATCACTAATAAACGGAATGTAAACTTGACTACACATGAACTGAATTACAAAACAGAACAGGGTCTCAAATTTAGAAAACCAACTAGTGCTTGCTTATGGGGAAAGGTGCCTTGGGGTGCTGCATAAAACCAGAGACTGAAATTAGCACAGATAACTTTCCATAAGCCAAATATGTAATAGACAAGACCTACTCCTTGCTCAACGAAATGGACCCAACACCACATATTCAACGCCTAGGAATATACCTGACTAGGAAGAATCTTAAAACCCATGGATATATATGTCTCCATAAGAGAATCAAGCGTGTGTACAGCGGCCGAAACGCAGCAGTGAAAATTCGATAAATCCCATTATCAAAATAAATTTCGAAAACAAAACACAAAGACAGTGAAATAGAGAGCAATTCTTAAATAATTCACTCAGGGCATGTGATGCAACCGGGATTGACCACATCTACACCCAGAGCTGGTTGAGACATAAGGCTGGACACTTCAGGCTGATAGCATTGGTGAGTTTCGGTGTGGAAATGCAGACCCTTTGAAGTCATACTGCATGGTACCCATTCAATGGGTCCCAACTCTCCAGGTTCAAGGGATTCTTCCTCCAGCTAAAACATGCATGGGAAACCCAGAGTATCGACCACCGTATGATTGGGAAACGATTTAAAATGCATCTCAGTTTTCGCATCCTGGTCCTCGGGTTCACCATTCCAGATGCTTTACTAACACTCTCCCCGCTTGGAGAGTCAGTGCCTTTAACCTCCTCTTTGGCACAGCTTGCAGTTTCTGTGCAAGATGAACAGGAATAGGGAGAACCAATGAGAGACTAGCTATAGGTGTCTGCACGGGCAAATGTAATGCTCATTTCCCACCAGGAAGAGGAATTAACCAAAGGCTCAGCATGCCCTGCCAGAAACAGATGAGGGCCTGAAGCAATCCTGAGGTTTTGTGCCCAGCTCACAAGAAAGCGAGTTGAAGAAAGGAACTCAGGGGCACTGTAATTCACAAACCTGCAGAGTTATAAATGACAGCTATCCTCCAAAAATATATTAAAGTAAGCCTGCGAAGGGGACTTGAAAGCGGGGCAGAGTTTCAGGAAAACCATTGCAGGGGGTAGACTGGAATTTCCCTGAAAGCATAGGAAAAGAGGCAGAACGTCGACAATGATGCACTTGGCCAAAAAGGGCGTATGCGTTTTTTCCTGAATATATTCAGGAAAAAACGCATACGCCCTTTTTGGCCAACAAAGCAAGCCTGTAAAGGAAATCTGCACTACAATGAAGTCTCACTGCCCCCCGGGCAAAAGGGCCATCTGAAAAAAGTGTAAAATCCAGAAAGGTAGGACAGGATATGGAGAACAGGGAGCCTTGTTATGCTGATTGGCAGGATGTAGATTGCCAGCAGCCACCCTGGAGAAGTGTATGGTGTTTCCTGAAACACGTAAGAAACAAAGCAACACAGCCTATGGCACTTCCACTTATGGTCCTATAGCTTACGGAAATTAAAATCAAAAACAGACAGCCACCCCAATATTTGGGACGGCTGTGTTCACAAGAAGCTCGTCTACAGTATCAGGTAAATATCCCAGAAAGCAAAAAATGGATAAAGAAGTTGTGGCACGTACGTACAATGCAATAGCACTCAGCAATGAAATCTGTGTCATCAGGCCCGTAGCGGCATAGTGAGTGGATGCAGGTACGGTGATTCTACGTGAACTACGTCACACAGAAAAAGAAACATCATAAGATATCACTAATACACGGAATGTAAACTTGACTACACATGAACTGAATTACAAAACAGAACAGGGTCTCAAATTTAGAAAACCAACTAGTGCTTGCTTATGGGGAAAGGTGCCTTGGGGTGCTGCATAAAACCAGAGACTGAAATTAGCACAGATAACTTTCCATAAGCCAAATATGTAATAGACAAGACCTACTCCTTGCTCAACGAAATGGACCCAACACCACATATTCAACGGCTAGGAATATACCTGACTAGGAAGAATCTTAAAACCCATGGATATATATGTCTCCATAAGAGAATCAAGCGTGTGTACAGCGGCCGAAACGCAGCAGTGAAAATCCGATAAATCCCATTATCAAAATAAATTTCGAAAACAAAACACAAAGACAGTGAAATAGAGAGCAATTCTTAACTAATTCACTCAGGGCATGTGATGCAACCGGGATTGACCACATCTACACCCAGAGCTGGTTGAGACATAAGGCTGGACACGTCAGGCTGATAGCATTGGTGAGTTTCTGTGAGCAAATGCAGACCCTTTGAAGTCATACTGCATGGTACCCATTCCATGGGTCCCAACTCTCCAGGTTCAAGGCATTCTTCCTCCAGCTAAAACATGCATGGGAAACCCAGAGTATCGTCCACCGTGTGATTGGGAAATGATTTAAAATGCATCTCAGTTTTCGTATCCTGGTCCTCGGGTTCACCATTCCAGATGCTTTACTAACACTCTCCCCGCTTGGAGAGTCAGTGCCTTTAACCTCCTCTTTGGCACACCTTGCAATTTCTGTGCAAGATGAACAGGAATAGGGAGAACCAATGAGAGACTAGCTATAGGTGTCTGCACGGGCAAATGTAACGCTCATTTCCCACCAGGAAGAGGAATTTAGCAAAGGCTCAGCGTGCCCTGCAGGAAACAGATTAGGGCCTGAAGCAATCCTGCGGTTTTGTGCCCAGCTCACAAGAAAGCGAGTTGAAGAAACGAGCTCAGGGGCACTGTAATTCACAAACCTGCAGAGTTATAAATGACAGCTATCCTCCAAAAATATATTGAAGTAAGCCTGCGAAGGGGACTTGAAAGCGGGGCAGAGTTTCAGGAAAACCATTGCAGGGGGTAGACTGGAATTGCCCTGAAAGCATAGGAAAAGAGGCAGAACGTCGACAATGATGCACTTGGCCAAAAAGGGCGTATGCGTTTTTTCCTGAATATATTCAGGATAAAACGCATACGCCCTTTTTGGCCAACCAAGCAAGCCTGTAAAGGTAATCTGCACTACAATGAAGTCTCACTGCCCCCCGGGCAAAAGGGCCATCTGAAAAAAGTGTAAAATCCAGAAAGGTAGGACAGGATATGGAGAACAGGGAGCTTTGTTATGCTGATTGGCAGGATGTAAATTGCCAGCAGCCACCCTGGAGAAGTGTATGGTGTTTCCTGAAACACGTAAGAAACAAATCAACACAGCCTATGGCACTTCCACTTATGGTCCTATAGCTTACGGAAATTAAAATCAAAAACAGACAGCCACCCCAATATTTGGGACGGCTGTGTTCACAAGAAGCTCGTCTACAGTATCAGGTAAATATCCCAGAAAGCAAAAAATGGATAAAGAAGTTGTGGCACGTACGTACAATGCAATATCACTCAGCAATGAAATCTGTGTCATCAGGCCCGTAGCGGCATAGTGAGTGGATGCAGGTACGGTGATTCTACGTGAACTACGTCACACAGAAAAAGAAACATCATAAGATATCACTAATACACGGAATGTAAACTTGACTACACATGAACTGAATTACAAAACAGAACAGGGTCTCAAATTTAGAAAACCAACTAGTGCTTGCTTATGGGGAAAGGTGCCTTGGGGTGCTGCATAAAACCAGAGACTGAAATTAGCACAGATACCTTTCCATAAGCCAAATATGTAATAGACAAGACCTACTCTTTGCTCAACGAAATGGACCCAACACCACATATTCAACGCATAGGAATATACCTGACTAGGAAGAATCTTAAAACCCATGGATATATATGTCTCCGTAAGAGAATCAAGCGTGTGTACAGCGGCCGAAACGCAGCAGTGAAAATCCGATAAATCCCATTATCAAAATAAATTTCGAAAACAAAACACAAAGACAGTGAAATAGAGAGCAATTCTTAAATAATTCACTCAGGGCATGTGATGCAACCGGGATTGACCACATCTACACCCAGAGCTGGTTGAGACATAAGGCTGGACACTTCAGGCTGATAGCATTGGTGAGTTTCGGTGAGCAAATGCAGACCCTTTGAAGTCATACTGCATGGTACCCATTCCATGGGTCCCAACTCTCCAGGTTCAAGGGATTCTTCCTCCAGCTAAAACATGCATGGGAAACCCAGAGTATCGTCCACCGTGTGATTGGGAAACGATTTAAAATGCATCTCAGTTTTCGTATCCTGGTCCTCGGGTTCACCATTCCAGATGCTTTACTAACACTCTCCCCGCTTGGAGAGTCAGTGCCTTTAACCTCCTCTTTGGCACAGCTTGCAATTTCTGTGCAAGATGAACAGGAATAGGGAGAACCAATGAGAGACTAGCTGTAGGTGTCTGCACGGGCAAATGTAACGCTCATTGCGCACCAGGAAGAGGAATTAAACAAAGGCTCAGTGTGCCCCGCTGGAAACAGATTAGGGCCTGAAGTAATCCTGCGGTTTTGTGCCCAGCTCACAAGAAAGCGAGTGGAAGAAAGGAGCTCAGGGGCACTGTAATTCACAAACCTGCAGAGTTATAAATGACAGTTATCCTCCAAAAATATATTGAAGTAAGCCTGCGAAGGGGACTTGAAAGCGGGGCAGAATTTCAGGAAAACGATTGAAGGGTGTAGACTGGAATTGCCCTGAAAGCATAGGAAAAGAGGCACAACGCCGACAATGATGCACTTGGCCAAAAAGGGCGTATGCGTTTTTTCCTGAATATGTTCAGGAAAAAACGCATACGCCCTTTTTGGCCAACCAAGCAAGCCTGTAAAGGAAATCTGCACTACAATGAAGTCTCACTGCCCCCCGGGCAAAAGGACCATCTGAAAAAAGTGTAAAATCCAGAAAGGTAGGACAGGATATGGAGAACAGGGAGCCTTGTTATGCTGATTGACAGGATGTAAATTGTGAACAGCCACTCTGGAGAAGTGTATGGTGTTTCCTGAAACCCATAAGAAACAAAGCAACACAGCCTATGGCAATTGCACTTATGGTCCTATTGCTCAGGGAAATTAAAATCAAAAACAGAGAGCCACCCCAAAGTTTGGGACGGCTGTGTTCCCAAGAAGCTCGTCTACAGTACCAGGTAAATATCCCAGAAAGCAAAAAATGGATAAAGAAGTTGTGGCACGTACGTACAATGCAATATCACTCAGCAATGAAATCTGTGTCATCAGGCCCGTAGCGGCATATTGAGTGGATGCAGGTACGGTGATTCTACGTGAACTACGTCACACAGAAAAAGAAACATCATAAGATATCACTAATACACGGAATGTAAACTTGACTACACATGAACTGAATTACAAAACAGAACAGGGTCTCAAATTTTGAAAACCAACTAGTGCTTGCTTATGGGAAAAGGTGCCTTGGGGTGCTGCATAAAACCAGAGACTGAAATTAGCACAGATAACTTTCCATAAGCCAAATATGTAATAGACAAGACCTACTCCTTTCTCAACGAAATGGACCCAAAACCACATATTCAAAGCCTAGTAATATACCTGACTAGGAAGAATCTTAAAACCCATGGATATATATGTCGCCATAAGAGAATCAAGCGTGTGTACAGCGGCCGAAACGCAGCAGTGAAAATCCGATAAATCACATTATCAAAATAAATTTCGAAAACAAAACACAAAGACAGTGAAATAGAGAGCAATTCTTAAATAATTCACTCAGGGCATGTGATGCAACCGGGATTGACCACATCTACACCTAGAGCTGGTTGACACATAAGGCTGGACACTTCAGGCTGATAGCATTGGTGAGTTTCGGTGAGCAAATGCAGACTCTTTGAAGTCATACTGCACGGTACCTATTCCATGGGTCCCAACTCTTCAGGTTCAAGGGATTCTTCCTCCAGCTAAAACATGCATGGGAAACCCAGAGTATCGTTCACCGTGTGATTGGGAAACGATTTAAAATGCATCTCAGTTTTCGTATCCTGGTCCTCGGGTTCACCATTCCAGATGCTTTACTAACACTCTCCCTGCTTGGAGAGTCAGTGCCTTTAACCTCCTGTTTGGCACAGCTTGCAATTTCTGTGCAAGATGAACAGGAATAGGGGGAACCAATGAGAGACTAGCTGTAGGTGTCTGCACGGGCAAATGTAACGCTCATTTCCCACCAGGAAGAGGAATTAACCAAAGGCTCAGCGTGCCCTGCCGGAAACAGATTAGGGCCTGAAGCAATCCTGCGGTTTTGTGCCCAGCTCACAAGAAAGCGAGTTGAAGAAAGGAGCTCAGGGGCACTGTAATTCACAAACCTGCAGAGTTATAAATGACAGCTATCCTCCAGTTATAAATGACAGCTATCCTCCAAAAATATATTGAAGTAAGCCTGCGAAGGGGACTTGAAAGTGGGGCAGAATTTCAGGAAAACGATTGCAGGGGATAGACTTGAATTGCCGTGAAAGCATAGGAAAAGAGGCAGAACGTCGAGAATGATGCACTTGGCCAAGAAGGGCGTATACATTTTTTCCTGAATATATTCAGGAAAAAACGCATACGCCCTTTTTGGCCAACCAAGCAAGCCTGTAAAGGAAATCTGCACTACAATGAAGTCTCACTGCCCCCCGGGCAAAAGGGCCATCTGAAAAAAGTGTAAAATCCAGAAAGGTAGGACAGGATATGGAGAACAGGGAGCCTTGTTATGCTGATTGGCAGGATGTAAATTGTGAACAGCCACCCTGGAGAAGTGTATGGTGTTTCCTGAAACACGTAAGAAATAAAGCAACACAGCCTATGGCAATTGCACATATGGTCCTATTCCTTAGGGAAATTAAAATCAAAAACAGAGAGCCACCCCAAAGTTTGGGATGGCTGTGTTCCCAAGGAGCTCGTCTACAGTATCAGGTAAATATCCCAGAAAGCAAAAAATGGATAAAGAAGTTGTGGCACGTACGTACAATGCAATATCACTCAGCAATGAAATCTGTGTCATCAGGCCCGTAGCGGCATAGTGAGTGGATGCAGGTACGGTGATTCTACGTGAACTACGTCACACAGAAAAAGAAACATCATAAGATATCAATAATACACGGAATGTAAACTTGACTACACATGAACTGAATTACAAAACAGAACAGGGTCTCAAATTTAGAAAACCAACTAGTGCTTGCTTATGGGGAAAGGTGCCTTGGGGTGCTGCAAAAAACCAGAGACTGAAATTAGCACAGATAACATTCCATAAGCCAAATATGTAATAGACAAGACCTACTCCTTGTTCAACGAAATGGACCCAACACAACATATTCAACGCCTAGGAATATAACTGACTAGGAAGAATCTTAAAACCCATGGATATATATGTCTCCATAAGAAAATCAAGCGTGTGTACTGCGGCGAAACGCAGCAGTGAAAATCCGATAAATCCCATTATCAAAATTAATTTCAAAAACAAAACACAAAGACAGTGAAATACAGAGCAAATCTTAAATAATTCACTCAGGGCATGTGATGCAACCGGGATTGACCACATCTACACCCAGAGCTGGTTGAGACATAAGGCTGGACACTTCAGGCTGATAGCATTGGTGAGTTTCGGTGAGCAAATGCAGACCCTTTGAAGTCATACTGCATGGTACCCATTCCATGGGTCCCAACTCTCCAGGTTCAAGGGATTCTTCCTCCAGCTAAAACATGCATGGGAAACCCAGAGTATCGTCCATCGTGTGATTGGGAAATGATTTAAAATGCATCTCAGTTTTCGTATCCTGGTCCTCGGGTTCACCATTCCAGATGCTTTACTAACACTCTCCCCGCTTGGAGAGTCAGTGCCTTTAACCTCCTCTTTGGCACAGCTTGCAATTTCTATGCAAGATGAACAGGAATAGGGAGAACCAATGAGAGACTAGCTGTAGGTGTCTGCACAGGCAAATGTAACGCTCATTGCCCACCAAAAAGAGGAATTATACAAAGGCTCAGTGTGCCCTGCTGGAAACAGATTAGGGCCTGAAGCAATCCTGCGGTTTTGTGCCCAGCTCACAAGAAAGCGAGTTGAAGAAAGGAGCTCAGGGGCACTGTAATTCACAAACCTGCAGAGTTATAAATGACAGCTATCCTCCAAAAATATATTGAAGTAAGCCTGCGAAGGGGACTTGAAAATGGGGCAGAATTTCAGGAAAACGATTGCAGGGGATTGACTTGAATTGCCCTGAAAGCATAGGAAATGAGGCAGAACGTCGACAATGATGCACTTGGCCAAAAAGGGCGTATGCGTTTTTTCCTGAATATATTCAGGAAAAAACGCATACGCCCTTTTTGGCCAACCAAGCAAGCCTGTAAAGGAAATCTGCACTACAATGAAGTCTCACTGCCCCCGGGCAAAAGGGCCATCTGAAAAAAGTGTAAAATCCAGAAAGGTAGGACAGGATATGGAGAACAGGGAGCCTTGTTATGCTGATTGGCAGGATGTAAATTGCCAGCAGCCACCCTGGAGAAGTGTATGGTGTTTCCTGAAACATTTAAGAAACAAAGCAACACAGCCTATGGCACTACCACTTATGGTCCTATGGCTTACGGAAATTAAAATCAAAAACAGACAGCCACCCCAATATATGGGACGGCTGTATTCACAAGAAGCTCGTCTACAGTATCAGGTAAATATCCCAGAAATCAAAAAATGGATAAAGAATTTCTGGCACGTACGTAGAATTCAATATCACTCAGCAATGAAATCTGTCTCATCAGGCCCGTAGCGGCATAGTGAGTGGATGCAGGTACGGTGATTCTACGTGAACTACGTCACACAGAAAAAGAAACATCATAAGATATCACTAATACACGGAATGTAAACTTGACTACACATGAACTGAATTACAAAACAGAACAGGGTCTCAAATTTAGAAAACCAACTAGTGCTTGCTTATGGGGAAAGGTGCCTTGGGGTGCTGCATAAAACCAGAGACTGAAATTAGCACAGATACCTTTCCATAAGCCAAATATGTAATAGACAAGACCTACTCTTTGCTCAACGAAATGGACCCAACACCACATATTCAACGCATAGGAATATACCTGACTAGGAAGAATCTTAAAACCCATGGATATATATGTCTCCGTAAGAGAATCAAGCGTGTGTACAGCGGCCGAAACGCAGCAGTGAAAATCCGATAAATCCCATTATCAAAATAAATTTCGAAAACAAAACACAAAGACAGTGAAATAGAGAGCAATTCTTAAATAATTCACTCAGGGCATGTGATGCAACCGGGATTGACCACATCTACACCCAGAGCTGGTTGAGACATAAGGCTGGACACTTCAGGCTGATAGCATTGGTGAGTTTCGGTGAGCAAATGCAGACCCTTTGAAGTCATACTGCATGGTACCCATTCCATGGGTCCCAACTCTCCAGGTTCAAGGGATTCTTCCTCCAGCTAAAACATGCATGGGAAACCCAGAGTATCGTCCACCGTGTGATTGGGAAACGATTTAAAATGCATCTCAGTTTTCGTATCCTGGTCCTCGGGTTCACCATTCCAGATGCTTTACTAACACTCTCCCCGCTTGGAGAGTCAGTGCCTTTAACCTCCTCTTTGGCACAGCTTGCAATTTCTGTGCAAGATGAACAGGAATAGGGAGAACCAATGAGAGAGTAGCTGTAGGTGTCTGCACGGGCAAATGTAACGCTCATTGCGCACCAGGAAGAGGAATTAAACAAAGGCTCAGTGTGCCCCGCTGGAAACAGATTAGGGCCTGAAGTAATCCTGCGGTTTTGTGCCCAGCTCACAAGAAAGCGAGTTGAAGAAAGGAGCTCAGGGGCACTGTAATTCACAAACCTGCAGAGTTATAAATGACAGTTATCCTCCAAAAATATATTGAAGTAAGCCTGCGAAGGGGACTTGAAAGCGGGGCAGAATTTCAGGAAAACGATTGAAGGGTGTAGACTGGAATTGCCCTGAAAGCATAGGAAAAGAGGCACAACGCCGACAATGATGCACTTGGCCAAAAAGGGCGTATGCGTTTTTTCCTGAATATATTCAGGAAAAAACGCATACGCCCTTTTTGGCAAACCAAGCAAGCCTGTAAAGGAAATCTGCACTACAATGAAGTCTCACTGCCCCCCGGGCAAAAGGGCCATCTGAAAAAAGTGTAAAATCCAGAAAGGTAGGACAGTATATGGAGAACAGGGAGCCTTGTTATGCTGATTGGCAGGATGTAAATTACCAGCAGGCACCCTGGAGAAGTGTATGGTGTTTCCTGAAACACGTAAGAAACAAAGCAACACAGCCTATGGCACTTCCACTTATGGTCCTATAGCTTACGGAAATTAAAATCAAAAACAGACAGCCACCCCAATATTTGGGACGGCTGTGTTCACAAGAAGCTCGTCTACAGTATCAGGTAAATATCCCAGAAAGCAAAAAATGGATAAAGATGTTGTGGCACGTACGTGCAATGCAATATCACTCAGCAATGAAATCTGTGTCATCAGGATCTTAGCGGCATAGTGAGTGGATGCAGGTACGGTGATTCTACGTGAACTACGTCACACAGAAAAAGAAACATCATAAGATATCACTAATACACGGAATGTAAACTTGACTACACATGAACTGAATTACAAAACAGAACAGGGTCTCAAATTTAGAAAACCAACTAGTGCTTGCTTATGGGGAAAGGTGCCTTGGGGTGCTGCATAAAACCGGAGACTGAAATTAGCACAGATAACTTTCCATAAGCCAAATATGTAATACACAAGACCTACTCCTTGTTCAACAAAATGGACCCAACACCACATATTCAACGCCTAGGAATATACCTGACTAGGAAGAATCTTAAAACCCATGGATATATATGTCTCCGTAAGAGAATCAAGCGTGTGCACAGCGGCCGATACGCAGCAGTGAAAATCCGATAAATCCCATTATCAAAATAAATTTCGAAAACAAAACACAAAGACAGTGAAATAGAGAGCAATTCTTAAATAATTCACCCAGGGCATGTGATGCAACCGGGATTGACCACATCTACACCCAGAGCTGGTTGACACATAAAGCTGGACACTTCAGGCTGATAGCATTGGTGAGTTTCGGTGAGCAAATGCAGACCCTTTGAAGTCATACTTCATGGTACCTATTCCTTGGGTCCCAACTCTTCAGGTTCAAGGGATTCTTCCTCCAGCTAAAACATGCATGGTAAACCCACAGTATGGTCCACCGTGTGGTTCGGAAACGATTTAAAATGCATCTCAGTTTTCGTATCCTGGTCCTCGGGTTCACCATTCCAGATGCTTTACTAACACTCTCCCTGCTTGGAGAGTCAGTGCCTTTAACCTCCTGTTTGGCACAGCTTGCAATTTCTGTGCAAGATGAACAGGAATAGGGGGAACCAATGAGAGACTAGCTGTAGGTGTCTGCACGGGCAAATGTAACGCTCATTTCCCACCAGGAAGAGGAATTAACCAAAGGCTCAGCGTGCCCTGCCGGAAACAGATTAGGGCCTGAAGCAATCCTGCGGTTTTGTGCCCAGCTCACAAGAAAGCGAGTTGAAGAAAGGAGCTCAGGGGCACTGTAATTCACAAACCTGCAGAGTTATAAATGACAGCTATCCTCCAAAAATATATTGAAGTAAGCCTGCGAAGGGGACTTGAAAGCGGGACAGAGTTTCAGGAAAACCATTGCAGGAGGTAGACTGGAATTGCCCTGAAAGCATAGGAAGTGAGGCAGAACGTCGACAATGATGCACTTGGCCAAAAAGGGCGTATGCGTTTTTTCCTGAATATATTCAGGAAAAAACGCATACGCCCTTTTTGGCCAACCAAGCAAGCCTGTAAAGGAAATCTGCACTACAATGAAGTCTCACAGCCCCCCGGGTAAAAGGGCCATCTGAAAAAAGTGTAAAATCCAGAAAGGTAGGACAGGATATGGAGAACAGGGAGCCTTGTTATGCTGATTGGCAGGATGTAAATTGTGAACAGCCACCCTGGAGAAGTGTATGGTGTTTCCTGAAACACGTAAGAAATAAAGCAACACAGCCTATGGCAATTGCACATATGGTCCTATTCCTTAGGGAAATTAAAATCAAAAACAGAGAGCCACCCCAAAGTTTGGGATGGCTGTGTTCCCAAGGAGATCGTCTACAGTACCAGGTAAATATCCCAGAAAGCAAAAAATGGATAAAGAAGTTGTGGCACGTACGTACAATGCAATATCACTCAGCAATGAAATCTGTGTCATCAGGCCCGTAGCGGCATAGTGAGTGGATGCAGGTACGGTGATTCTACGTGAACTACGTCACACAGAAAAAGAAACATCATAAGATATCACTAATACACGGAATGTAAACTTGACTAAACACGAACTGAATTACAAAACAGAACAGGGTCTCAAATTTAGAAAACCAACTAGTGCTTGCTTATGGGGAAAGGTGCCTTGGGGTGCTGCATAAAACCAGAGACTGAAATTAGCACAGATAACATTCCATAAGCCAAATATGTAATAGACATGACCTACTCCTTGCTCAACGAAATGGACTCAACACCACATATACAACGCCTAGGAATACACCTGACTAGGAAGAATCTTAAAACCCATGGATTTATATGTCTCCCTAAGAGAATCAAGCGTGTGTACAGCAGCATAAACGCAGCAGTGAAAACCCGATAAATCACATTATCAAAATAAATTTCGAAAACAAAACACAAAGACAGTGAAATAGAGAGCAATTCTTAAATAATTCACACAGGGCATGTGATGCAACCGGGATTGACTAGATCTACACCCAGAGCTCGTTGAGACATAAGGCTGGCCACTTCAGGCTGATAGAATTGGTGAGTTTCGGTGAGCAAATGCAGACCCTTTGAAGTCATACTGCATGGTACCCATTCCATGGGTCCCAACTCTCCAGATTCAAGGGATTCTTCCTCCAGCTAAAACATGCATGGGAAACCCAGAGTATCGTCCACCGTGTGATTGGGAAACGATTTAAAATGCATCTCAGTTTTCGTATCCTGGTCCTCGGGTTCACCATTCCAGACGCTTCACTAACACTCTCCCCGCTTGGAGAGTCAGTGCCTTTAACCTCCTCTTTGGCACAGCTTGCAATTTCTGTGCAAGATGAACAGGAATAGGGAGAACCAATGAGAGACTAGCTATAGGTGTCTGCACGGGCAAATGTAACGCTCATTTCCAACCAGGAAGAGGAATTAACCAAAGGCTCAGCGTGCCCTGCAGGAAACAGATTAGGGCCTGAAGCAATCCTGCGGCTTTGTGCCCAGCTCACAATAAAGCGAGTTGAAGAAAGGAGCTCAGGGGCACTGTAATTCACAAACCTGCAGAGTTATAAATGACAGCTATCCTCCAAAAATATATTGAAGTAAGCCTGCGAAGGGGACTTGAAAGCGGGGCAGAATTTCAGGAAAACCATTGCAGGGGGTAGACTGGAATTGCCCTGAAAGCATAGGAAAAGAGGCAGAACGTCGACAATGATGCACTTGGCCAAAAAGCGCGTATGCGTTTTATCCTGAATATATTCAGGAAAAAACGCATACGCCCTTTTTGGCCAACCAAGCAAGCCTGTAAAGGAAATCTGCACTACAATGAAGTCTCACTGTCCCCCGGGCAAAAGGGACATCTGAAAAAAGTGTAAAATCCACAAAGGTAGGACAGGAATTGGAGAACAGGGAGCCTTGTTATGCTGATTGGCAGGATGTAAATTGCCAGCAGCCACCCTGGAGAAGTGTATGGTGTTTCCTGACACACGTAAGAAACAAAGCAACACAGCCTATGGCACTTCCACTTATGGTCCTATAGCTTACGGAAATTAAAATCAAAAACAGACAGCCACCCCAATATTTGGGATGGCTGTGTTCACAAGAAGCTCGTCTACAGTATCAGGTAAATATCCCAGAAAGCAAAAAATGGATAAAGAAGTTGTGGCACGTACGTACAATGCAATATCACTCAGCAATGAAATCTGTGTCATCAGGCCCGTAGCGGCATAGTGAGTGGATGCAGGTACGGTGATTCTACGTGAACTACGTCACACAGAAAAAGAAACATCATAAGATATCAATAATACACGGAATGTAAACTTGACTACACATGAACTGAATTACAAAACAGAACAGGGTCTCAAATTTAGAAAACCAACTAGTGCTTGCTTATGGGGAAAGGTGCCTTGGGGTGCTGCATAAAACCAGAGACTGAAATTAGCACAGATAACTTTCCATAAGCCAAATATGTAATAGACAAGACCTACTCCTTGCTCAACGAAATGGACCCAACACCACATATTCAACGCCTAGGAATATACCTGACTAGGAAGAATCTTAAAACCCATGGATATATATGTCTCCATAAGAGAATCAAGCGTGTGTACAGCGGCCGAAACGCAGCAGTGAAAATTCGATAACTCCCATTATCAAAATAAATTTCGAAAACAAAACACAAAGACAGTGAAATAGAGAGCAATTCTTAAATAATTCACTCAGGGCATGTGATGCAACCGGGATTGACCACATCTACACCCAGAGCTGGTTGAGACATAAGGCTGGACACTTCAGGCTGATAGCATTGGTGAGTTTCGGTGTGGAAATGCAGACCCTTTGAAGTCATACTGCATGGTACCCATTCAATGGGTCCCAACTCTCCAGGTTCAAGGGATTCTTCCTCCAGCTAAAACATGCATGGGAAACCCAGAGTATCGACCACCTTATGATTGGGAAACGATTTAAAATGCATCTCAGTTTTCGCATCCTGGTCCTCGGGTTCACCATTCCAGATGCGTTACTAACACTCTCCCCGCTTGGAGAGTCAGTGCCTTTAACCTCCTCTTTGGCACAGCTTGCAGTTTCTGTGCAAGATGAACAGGAATAGGGAGAACCAATGAGAGACTAGCTATAGGTGTCTGCACGGGCAAATGTAATGCTCATTTCCCACCAGGAAGAGGAATTAACCAAAGGCTCAGCATGCCCTGCCAGAAACAGATTAGGGCCTGAAGCAATCCTGAGGTTTTGTGCCCAGCTCACAAGAAAGCGAGTTGAAGAAAGGAACTCAGGGGCACTGTAATTCACAAACCTGCAGAGTTATAAATGACAGCTATCCTCCAAAAATATATTGAAGTAAGCCTGCGAAGGGGACTTGAAAGCGGGGCAGAGTTTCAGGAAAACCATTGCAGGGGGTAGACTGGAATTTCCCTGAAAGCATAGGAAAAGAGGCAGAACGTCGACAATGATGCACTTGGCCAAAAAGGGCGTATGCGTTTTTTCCTGAATATATTCAGGAAAAAACGCATACGCCCTTTTTGGCCAACAAAGCAAGCCTGTAAAGGAAATCTGCACTACAATGAAGTCTCACTGCCCCCCGGGCAAAAGGGCCATCTGAAAAAAGTGTAAAATCCAGAAAGGTAGGACAGGATATGGAGAACAGGGAGCCTTGTTATGCGGATTGGCAGGATGTAGATTGCCAGCAGCCACCCTGGAGAAGTGTATGGTGTTTCCTGAAACACGTAAGAAACAAAGCAACACAGCCTATGGCACTTCCACTTATGGTCCTATAGCTTACGGAAATTAAAATCAAAAACAGACAGCCACCCCAATATTTGGGACGGCTGTGTTCACAAGAAGCTCGTCTACAGTATCAGGTAAATATCCCAGAAAGCAAAAAATGGATAAAGAAGTTGTGGCACGTACGTACAATGCAATATCACTCAGCAATGAAATCTGTGTCATCAGGCCCGTAGCGGCATAGTGAGTGGATGCAGGTACGGTGATTCTACGTGAACTACGTCACACAGAAAAAGAAACATCATAAGATATCACTAATACACGGAATGTAAACTTGACTACACATGAACTGAATTACAAAACAGAACAGGGTTTCAAATTTAGAAAACCAACTACTGCTTGCTTATGGGGAAAGGTGCCTTGGAGTGCTGCATAAAACCAGAGACTGAAATTAGCACAGATAACTTTCCATAAGCCAAATATGTAATAGACAAGACCTACTCCTTGCTCAACGAAATGGACCCAACACCACATATTCAACGCCTAGGAATATACCTGACTAGGAAGAATCTTAAAACCCATGGATATATATGTCTCCATAAGAGAATAAAGCGTGTGTACAGCGGCCGAAACGCAGCAGTGAAAATTCGATAAATCCCATTATCAAAATAAATTTCGAAAACAAAACACAAAGACAGTGAAATAGAGAGCAATTCTTAAATAATTCACTCAGGGCATGTGATGCAACCGGGATTGACCACATCTACACCCAGAGCTGGTTGAGACATAAGGCTGGACACTTCAGGCTGATAGCATTGGTGAGTTTCGGTGTGGAAATGCAGACCATTTGAAGTCATACTGCATGGTACCCATTCAATGGGTCCCAACTCTCCAGGTTCAAGGGATTCTTCCTCCAGCTAAAACATGCATGGGAAACCCAGAGTATCGACACCGTATGATTGGGAAACGATTTAAAATGCATCTCAGTTTTCGCATCCTGGTCCTCGGGTTCACCATTCCAGATGCTTTACTAACACTCTCCCCGCTTGGAGAGTCAGGGCCTTTAACCTCCTCTTTGGCACAGCTTGCAGTTTCTGTGCATGATGAACAGGAATAGGGAGAACCAATGAGCGACTAGCTATAGGTGTCTGCACGGGCAAATGTAATGCTCATTTCCCACCAGGAAGAGGAATTAACCAAAGGCTCAGCATGCCCTGCCAGAAACAGATTAGGGCCTGAAGCAATCCTGAGGTTTTGTGCCCAGCTCACAAGAAAGCGAGTTGAAGAAAGGAGCTCAGGGGCACTGTAATTCACAAACCTGCAGAGTTATAAATGACAGCTATCCTCCAAAAATATATTGAAGTAAGCCTGCGAAGGGGACTTGAAAGCGGGGCAGAGTTTCAGGAAAACCATTGCAGGGGGTAGACTGGAATTTCCCTGAAAGCATAGGAAAAGAGGCAGAACGTCGACAATGATGCACTTGGCCAAAAAGGGCGTATGCGTTTTTTCCTGAATATATTCAGGAAAAAACGCATACGCCCTTTTTGGCCAACAAAGCAAGCCTGTAAAGGAAATCTGCACTACAATGAAGTCTCACTGCCCCCCGGGCAAAAGGGCCATCTGAAAAAAGTGTAAAATCCAGAAAGGTAGGACAGGATATGGAGAACAGGGAGCCTTGTTATGCTGATTGGCAGGATGTAGATTGCCAGCAGCCACCCTGGAGAAGTGTATGGTGTTTCCTGAAACACGTAAGAAACAAAGCAACACAGCCTATGGCACTTCCACTTATGGTCCTATAGCTTACGGAAATTAAAATCAAAAACAGACAGCCACCCCAATATTTGGGACGGCTGTGTTCACAAGAAGCTCGTCTACAGTATCAGGTAAATATCCCAGAAAGCAAAAAATGGATAAAGAAGTTGTGGCACGTACGTACAATGCAATATCACTCAGCAATGAAATCTGTGTCATCAGGCCCGTAGCGGCATAGTGAGTGGATGCAGGTACGGTGATTCTACGTGAACTACGTCACACAGAAAAAGAAACATCATAAGATATCACTAATACACGGAATGTAAACTTGACTACACATGAACTGAATTACAAAACAGAACAGGGTCTCAAATTTAGAAAACCAACTAGTGCTTGCTTATGGGGAAAGGTGCCTTGGGGTGCTGCATAAAACCAGAGACTGAAATTAGCACAGATAACTTTCCATAAGCCAAATATGTAATAGACAAGACCTACTCCTTGCTCAATGAAATGGACCCAACACCACATATTCAACGCCTAGGAATATACCTGACTAGAAAGAATCTTAAAATCCATGGATTTATATGTCTCCGTAAGAGAATCAAGCA
Organism: Phocoena phocoena; assembly: GCF_963924675.1. NCBI lineage: Eukaryota > Metazoa > Chordata > Mammalia > Artiodactyla > Phocoenidae > Phocoena > Phocoena phocoena. The sequence continues at coordinate 19,523,799 of NC_089225.1, read as the reverse complement.
TGTGTACAGCGGCATAAACGCAGCAGTGAAAATCCGATAAATCCCATTATCAAAATAAATTTCGAAAACAAAACACAAAGACAGTGATATAGAGAGCAATTCTTAAATAATTCACTCAGGACATGTGATGCAACCGGGATTGACCACATCTACACCCAGAGCTGGTTGAGACAAAAGGCTGGACACGTCAGGCTCATAGCATTGGTGAGTTTCGGTGAGCAAATGCAGACCCTTTGAAGTCATACTGCATGGTACCCATTCCATGGGTTCCAACTCTCCAGGTTCAAGGGATTCTTCCTTCAGCAAAACATGCATGGGAAACACAGAGTATGGTACACTGTGAGATTGGAAAACGATTTAAAATGGATCTCAGTTTTCATATCCTTGTCCTCGGGTTCACCATTCCAAAGCATTACTAACACTCTCCCCGCTTGGAGAGTCAGTGCCTTTAACCTCCTGTTTGGCACAGTTTGCAATTCCTGTGCAAGATGAACAGGAATAGGGAGAACCAATGAGAGACTAGCTGTAGGTGTCTGCACGGACAAATATAACACTCATTGCCCACCAGGAAGAGGAATTATACAAAGGCTAAGTGTGCCCTGCTGGAAACAGATTAGGGCCTGAAGCAATCCTGCGGTTTTGTGCCCAGCTCACAAGAAAACGAGTTGAAGAAAGGAGCTCAGGGGCACTGAAATTCACAAACATGCACAGTTATAATTGACAGCTATCCTCCAAAAATATATTGAAGTAAGCCTGCGAACGGGACTTGAAAGCGGGGCAGAATTTCAGGAAAACGATTGCAAGGGGTAGACTGGAATTGCCCTGAAAGCATAGGAAAAGAGGCAGAACGTCGACAATGATGCACTTGGCCAAAAAGGGCGTATGCGTTTTTTCCTGAATATATTCAGGAAAAAACGCATACGCCCTTTTTGGCCAACCAAGCAAGCCTGTAAAGGAAATGTGCACTACAATGAAGTCTCACTGCCCCCCGGGCAAAAGGGCCATCTGAAAAAAGTGTAAAATCCAGAAAGGTAGGACAGGATATGGAGAACAGGGAGCCTTGTTATGCTGATTGGCAGGATGTAAATTGCCAGCAGCCACCCTGGAGAAATGTATGGTGTTTCCTGAAACACGTAAGAAACAAAGCAACATAGCCTATGGCACTTCCACTTGTGGTCCTATAGCTTATGGAAATTTAAATCAAAAACAGACAGCCACCCCAATATTTGGGATGGCTGTGTTCTCAAGAAGCTCGTCTACAGTATCAGGTATATATCCCAGAAAGCAGAAAATGGATAAAGAAGTTGTGGCACGTACGTACAATGCAATATCACTCAGCAATGAAATCTGTGTCATCAGGCCCGTAGCGGCATAGTGAGTGGATGCAGATACGGTGATTCTACGTGAACTACGTCACACAGAAAAAGAAACATCATAAGATATCACTAATACACGGAATGTAAACTTGACTACACATGAACTGAATTACAAAACAGAACAGGGTCTCAAATTTAGAAAACCAACTAGTGCTTGCTTATGGGGAAAGGCACATTTGGGTGCTGCATAAAACCAGAGATTGAAAGTAGCACAGATAACTTTCCATAAGCCAAATACGTAATAGACAACTCCTACTACTTGCTCAACGAAATGGACCCAACACCACATATTCAACGCCTAGGAATATACCTGACTAGGAAGAATTTTAAAACCCATGGATATATATGTCTCCGTAAGAGAATCATGCGTGTGTACAGCGGCCGAAATGCAGCAGTGAAAATCCGATAAATCCCATTATCAAAATAAATTTCGAAAACAAAACACAAAGACAGTGAAATAGAGAGCAATTCTTAAATAATTCACTCAGGGCATGTGATGCAACCGGGATTGACCACATCTACACCCAGAGCTGGTTGAGACATAAGGCTGGACACTTCAGGCTGATAGCATTGGTGAGTTTCGGTGAGCAAATGCAGACCCTTTGAAGTCATACTGCATGGTACCCATTCCATGGGTCCCAACTCTCCAGGTTCAAGGGATTCTTCTTCCAGCTAAAACATGCATGGGAAACCCAGAGTATCGTGCACCATGTGATTGGAAAAGATTTAAAATGCATCTCAGTTTTCGTATCCTGGTCCTCGGGTTCACCATTCCAGATGCTTTACTAACACTCTCCCCGCTTGGAGAGTCAGTGCCTTTAAACTCCTGTTTAGCACAGCTTGCAATTTCTGTGCAACATGAACAGGAATACGGAGAACCAATGAGAGACTAGCTGTAGGTGTCTGCACGGGCAAATGTAAGGCTCATTGCCCACCAGGAAGAGGAATTAAACAAAGGCTCAGCGTGCCCTTCCGGAAACAGATTACGGCCTGAAGCAATCCTGCGGTTTTGTGCCCAGCTCACAAGAAAGCGAGTTGAAGAAAGGAGCTCAGGGGCACTGTAATTCACAAACCTGCAGAGTTATAAATGACAGCTATCCTCCAAAATTATATTGAAGTAAGCCTGCGAAGGGGACTTGAAAGCGGGGCAGAATTTCAGGAAAACGATTGCAGGGGGTGGACTGGAATTGCCCTGAAAGCATAGGAAAAGAGGCACAACGTCGATAATGATGCACTTGGCCAAAAAGGGCGTATGCGTTTTTTCCTGAATATATTCAGGAAAAAACGCATACGCCCTTTTTGGCCAACCAAGCAAGCCTGTAAAGGAAATCTGCACTACAATGAAATCTCACTGCCCCCCGGGCAAAAGGACCATCTGAAAAAAGTGTAAAATCCAGAAAGGTAGGACAGGATATGGAGAACAGGGAGCCTTGTTTTGCTGATTGGCAGGATGTAAATTGCCAACAGCCACCCTGGAGAAGTGTATGGTGTTTCCTGAAACACGTAAGAAATAAAGCAACACAGCCTATGGCAATTGCACTTATGGTCCTATTCCTTAGGGAAATTAAAATCAAAAGCAGAGAGCCACCCCAAAGTTTGGGACGGCTGTGTTCCCAAGAAGCTCGTCTACAGTACCAGGTAAATATCCCAGGAAGGAAAAAATGGATAAAGAAGTTGTGGCACGTACGTGCAATGCAATATCACTCAGCAATGAAATCTGTGTCATCAGGCCCGTAGCGGCATAGTGAGTGGATGCAGGTACGGTGATTCTACGTGAACTACGTCACACAGAAAAAGAAACATCATAAGATATCAATAATACACGGAATGTAAACTTGACTACACATGAACTGAATTACAAAACAGAACAGGGTCTCAAATTTAGAAAATCAACTAGTGCTTGCTTATGGGGAAAGGTGCCTTGGGGTGCTGCATAAAACCAGAGACTGAAATTAGCACAGATAACATTCCATAAGCCAAATATGTAATAGACAAGACCTACTCCTTGCTCAACGAAATGGCCTCAACACCACATATTCAACGCCTAGGAATATACCTGACTAGGAAGAATCTTAAAACCCATGGATATATATGTCTCCGTAAGAGAAACAAGCGTGTGTACAGCGGCATAAACGCAGCAGTGAAAATCCGATAAATCCCATTATCAAAATAAATTTCAAAAACAAAACACAAAGACAGTGAAATAGAGAGCAATTCTTAAACAATTCACTCAGGACATGTGATGCAACAGGGATTGACCACATCTACACCCAGAGCTGGTTGAGACATAAGGCTGGACACTTCAGGCTGAGAGCATTGGTGAGTTTCGGTGAGCAAATGCAGACCCTTTGAAGTCATACTGCATGGTACGCATTCCATGGGTCCCAACTCTCCAGGTTCAAGGGATTCTCTCTCCAGCTAAAACATCCATGGGAAACCCAGAGTATCGTCCACCGTGTGATTGGGAAACGATTTAAAATGCATCTCATTTTCCGTATCCTGGTCCTCGGGTTCACCATTCCAGACGCATTACTAACACTCTCCCCGCTTGGGGAGTCAGTGCCTTTAACTTCCTGTTTGGCACAGTTTGCAATTCCTGTGCAAGATGAACAGGAATAGGGAGAACCAATGAGAGACTAACTGTAGGTGTCTGCACGGGCAAATGTAACACTCATTGCCCACCACGAAGAAGAATTAAACAAAGGTTCAGTGTACCCTGCTGGAAACAGATTAGGGCCTGAAGCAATCCTGCGGTTTTGTGCCCAGCTCACAAGAAAGCGAGTTGAAGAAAGGAGCTCAGGGGCACTGTAATTCACAAACCTGCAGAGTTATAATTGACAGCTATCCTCCAAAAATATATTGAAGTAAGCCTGCGAAGGGGACTTGAAAGCGGGGCAGAATTTCAGGAAAACGATTGCATCGGGTAGACTGGAATTGCCCTGAAAGCATAGGAAAAGAGGCACAACGTCGACAATGATGCACTTGGCCAAAAAGGGCGTATGCGTTTTTTCCTGAATATATTCAGGTAAAAACGTATACGCACTTTTTGGCCAACCAACCAAGCCTGTAAAGGAAATCTGCACCACAATGAAGTCTCATTGGCCCCCGGGCAAAAGGGCCATCTGAAAAAAGTGTAAAATCCAGAAAGGTAGGACAGGATATGGAGAACAGGGAGCCTTGTTATGCTGATTGGCAGGATGTAAATTGCCAGCAGCCACCCTGGAGAAGTGTATAGTGTTTCCTGAAAAACGTAAGAAGCAAAGCAACACAGTCTATGGCAATTGCACTTATGGTCCTATTCCTTAGGGAAATTAAAATCAAAAACAGAGAGCCACCCCAAAGTTTGGGACGGCTGTGTTCCCAAGAAGCTCGTCTACAGTACCAAGTAAATATCCAAGAAAGCAAAAAATGGGTAAAGAAGATGTGGCACGTAGGTGCAATGCAATATCACTCAGCAATGAAATCTGTGTCATCAGGCCCGTAGCGGCATAGTGAGTGGATGCAGGTACGGTGATTCTACGTGAACTACGTCACACAGAAAAAGAAACATCATAAGATATCACTAATACACGGAATGTAAACTTGACTACACATGAACTGAATTACAAACAGAACAGGGTCTCAAATTTAGAAAACCAACTAGTGCTTGCTTATGGGGAAAGGTTCCTTGGGGTGCTGCATAAAACCAGAGACTGAAATTAGCACAGATAACATTCCATAAGCCAAATATGTAATAGACAAGACCTACTCCTTGCTCAACGAAATGGACTCAACACCATATATTCAACGCCTAGGAATATACCTGTCTAGGAAGAATCTTAAAACCCATGGATTTATATGTCTCTGTAAGAGAATCAAGCGTGTGTACAGCAGCATAAATGCAGCAGTGAAAATCCGATAAATCCCATTATCAAAATAAATTTCAAAAACAAAACACAAAGACAGTGAAATAGCGAGCAATTCTTAAATAATTCACTCAGGGCATGTGATGCAACCGGGATTTAACACATCTACACCCAGAGCTGGTTGAGACATAAGGCTGGACACTTCAGGCTGATAGCATTGGTGAGTTTCGGTGAGCAAATGCAGACCCTTTGAAGTCATACTGCATGGTACCCATTCCATGGGTCCCAACTCTACAGGTTCAAGGGATCCTTCCTCCAGCTAAAACATGCATGGGAAACCCAGAGTATCGTCCACCGTGTGATTGGGAAACGATTTAAAATGCATCTCAGTTTTCGTATCCTGGTCCTCGGGTTCACCATTCCAGATGCTTTACTAACACTCTCCCCGCTTGGAGAGTCAGTGCCTTTAACCTCCTCTTTGGCACAGCTTGCAATTTCTGAGCAAGATGAACAGGAATAGGAAGAACGAATGAGAGACTAGCTGTAGGTGTCTGCACGGGCAAATGTAACGCTCATTGCCCACCAGGAAGAGGAATTAAACAAAGGCTCAGTGTGCCATGCTGGAAACAGATTAGGGCCTGAAGCAATCCTGCGGTTTTGTGCCCAGCTCACAAGAAAGCGAGTTGAAGAAAGGAGCTCAGGGGCACTGAAATTCACAAACCTGCAGAGTTATAAATGACAGCTATCCTCCAAAAATATATTGAAGTAAGCCTGCGAAGGGGACTTGAAAGGGGGGCAGAATTTCAGGAAAACGATTGCAGGGGGTAGACTGGAATTGCCCTGAAAGCATAGGAAAAGAGGCACAATGTCGACAATGATGCACTTGGCCAAAAAGGGCGTATGCGTTTTTTCCTGAATATATTCAGGAAAAAACGCATACGCCCTTTTTGGCAAACCAAGCAAGCCTGTAAAGGAAATCTGCACTACAATGAAATCTCACTGCCCCCTCGGGCAAAAGGGCCATCTGAAAAAAGTGTAAAATCCAGAAAGGTAGGACAGGATATGGAGAACAGGGAGCCTTGTTATGCTGATTGGCAGGATGTAAATTGTCACAGCCACCCTGGAGAAGTGTATGGTGTTTCCTGAAACACGTAAGAAATAAAGCAACACAGCCTATGGCAATTGCAATTATGGTCGTATTGCTTAGGGAAATTAAAATCAAAAACAGAGAGCCACCCCAAAGTTTGGGACGGCTGTGTTCCCAAGAAGCTCGTCTACAGTACCAGGTAAATATCCCAGAAAGCAAAAAATGGATAAAGAAGTTGTGGCACGTACGTGCAATGCAATATCACTCAGCAATGAAATCTGTGTCATCAGGCCCGTAGCGGCATAGTGAGTGGATGCAGGTACGGTGATTCTACGTGAACTACGTCACACAGAAAAAGAAACATCATAAGATATCACTAATACACGGAATGCAAACTTGACTACACATGAACTGAATTACAAAACAGAACAGGGTCTCAAATTTAGAAAACCAACTAGTGCTTGCTTATGGGGAAAGGTGCCTTGGGGTGCTGCATAAAACCAGAGACTGAAATTAGCACAGATAACTTTCCATAAGCCAAATATGTAATAGACAAGTCCTACTCCTTGCTCAACGAAATGGACCCAACACCACATATTCAACGACTAGGAATATGCCTGACTAGGAAGAATCTTAAAACCCATGGATTTATATGTCTCCGTAAGAGAATGAAGCGTGTGTACAGCGGCATAAACGCAGCAGTGAAAATCCGATAAATTCCATTATCAAAATAAATTTCGAAAACAAAACACAAAGACAGTGAAATAGAGAGCAATTTTTAAACAATTCACTCAGGGCATGTGATGCAACCGGGATTGACCACATCTACACCCAGAGCTGGTTGAGACATAAGGCTGGACACTTCAAGCTGATAGCATTGGAGAGTTTCGGTGAGCAAATGCAGACTCTTTGAAGTCACACTGCATGGTACCCATTCCATGGGTCCCAACTCTCCAGGTTCAAGGGATTCTTCCTCCAGGTAAAACATACATGGGAAACCCAGAGTATCGTCCACTGTGTGATTGGGAAACGATTTAAAATGCATCTCAGTTTTCGTATCCTGGTCCTCGGGTTCACCATTCCAGATGCTTTACTAACCCTCTCCCTGATTGGAAAGTCAGTGCCTTTATCCTCCTGTTTGGCACAGCTTGCAATTTCTGTGCAAGATGAACAGGAATAGGGAGAACCAATGAGAGACTAGCTGTAGGTGTCTGCACGGGCAAATGTAACGCTCATTGCCCACCAGGAAGAGGAATTAATCAAAGGCTCAGTGTGCCCTGCTGGAAACAGATTAGGGCCTGAAGCAATCCTGCGGTTTTGTGCCCAGCTCACAAGAAAGCTAGTTGAAGAAAGGAGCTCAGGGGCACTGTAATTCACAAACCTGCAGAGTTATAAATGACAGCTATCCTCCAAAAATATATTGAAGTAAGCCTGCGAAGGGGACTTGAAAGCGGGGCAGAATTTCAGGAAAACGATCGGAGGGGGTAGACTGGAATTGCCCTGAAAGCATAGGAAAAGAGGCACAAGGTCGACAATGATGCACTTGGCCAAAAAGGGCGTATGCGTTTTTTCCTGAATATATTCAGGAAAAAACGCATACGCACGTTTTGGCCAACCAAGCAAGCCTGTAAAGGAAATCTGCACTACAATGAAGTCGCACTGCCCCCCGGGCAAAAGGGCCATCTGAAAAAAGTGTAAAATCCAGAAAGGTAGGACAGGATATGGAGAACAGGGAGCCTTGTTATGCTGATTGGCAGGATGTAAATTGTGAACAGCCACCCTGGAGAAGTGTATGGTGTTTCCTGAAACACATAAGAAATAAAGCAACACAGCCTATGGCAATTGCACTTATGGTCCTATTGCTTAGGGAAATTAAAATCAAAACAGACAGCCACCCCAAAGTTTGGGACGGCTGTGTTCCTACGAAGCTCGTCTACAGTACCAGGTAAATATCCCAGAAAGCAAAAAATGGATAAAGAAGTTGTGGCACTTACGTGCAATGCAATATCACTCAGCAATGAAATCTGTGTCATCAGGCCCGTAGCGGCATAGTGAGTGGATGCAGGTACGGTGATTCTACGTGAACTACGTCACACAGAAAAAGAAACATCATAAGATATCACTAATACACGGAATGTAAACTTGACTACACATGAACTGAATTACAAAACAGAACAGGGTCTCAAATTTAGAACCAACTAGTGCTTGCTTATGGGGAAAGGTGCGTTGGGGTGCTTCATAAAACCAGAGACTGAAATTAGCACAGATAACTTTCCATAAGCCAAATATGTAATAGACAAGACCTACTCCTTGCTCAACCAAATGGACCCAACACCACATATTCAACGCCTAGGAATATACCTGATTAGGAAGAATCTTAAAACCCATGGATATATATGTCTCCGTAAGAGAATCAAGCGTGTGTACAGCGGCCGAAACACAGCAGTGAAAATCGATAATTCCCATTATCAAAATTAATTTCGAAAACAAAACACAAAGACAGTGAAATAGAGAGCAATTCTTAAATAATTCACTCAGGGCATGTGATGCAACCGGGATTGACCACATCTACACCCAGAACTGGTTGAGACATAAGGCTGGACACTTCAGGCTGATAGCATTGGTGAGTTTCGGTGAGCAAATGCAGACCCTTTGAAGTCATACTGCATGGTACCCATTCCATGGTTCCCAACTCTCCAGGTCCAAGGGATTCTTCCTTCAGCTAAAACATGCATGGGAAACACAGAGTATGGTACACCGTGAGATTGGGAAACGATTTAAATGGATCTCAGTTTTCGTATCCTTGTCCTCGGGTTCACCATTCCAGACGCATTACTAACACTCTCCCCGCTTGGAGAGTCAGTGCCTTTAACCTCCTGTTTGGCACAGCTTGCAATTTCTGTGCAAGATGAACAGGAATAGGGAGAACCAATGAGAGACTAGCTGTAGGTGTCTGCACGGGCAAATGTAACGCTCATTTCCCACCAGGAAGAGGAATTAACCAAAGGCACAGCGTGCCCTGCCGGAAACAGATTAGGGCCTGAAGCAATCCTGCGGTTTTGTGCCCAGCTCACAAGAAAGCGAGTTGAAGCATGGAGCTCAGGGGCACTGTAATCAACAAACCTGCAGAGTTATAAATGACAGCTATCCTCCAAAAATATATTGAAGTAAGCCTGCGAAGGGGACTTGAAAGCGGGGCAGAGTTTCAGGAAAACCATTGCAGGGGGTAGACTGGAATTGCCCTGAAAGCATAGGAAAAGAGGCAGAACGTCGACAATGATGCACTTGGCCAAAAAGGGCGTATGCGTTTTTTCCTGAATATATTCAGGCAAAAACGCATACGCACTTTTTGGCCAACCAAGCAAGCCTGTAAAGGAAATCTGCACTACAATGAAGTCTCACTGCCCCGCGGGCAAAAGGGCCATCTGAAAAAAGTGTAAAATACAGAAAGGTAGGACAGGATATGGAGAACAGGGAGCCTTGTTATGCTGATTGGCAGGATGTAAATTGCCAGCAGCCACCCTGGAGAAGTGTATGGTGTTTCCTGAAACACGTAAGAAACAAAGCAACACAGCCTATGGCACTTCCACGTATGGTCCTATAGCTTACGGAAATTAAAATCAAAAACAGACAGCCACCCCAATATTTAGGACGGCTGTGTTCACAAGAAGCTCGTCTACAGTATCAGGTAAATATCCCAGAAAGCAAAAAATGGATAAAGAAGATTTGGCACGTACATACAATGCAATATCACTCAGCAATGAAATCTGTGTCATCATGCCCGTAGCGGCATAGTGAGTGGATGCAGGTACGGTGATTCTACGTGAACTACGTCACACAGAAAAAGAAACATCATAAGATATCACTAATACACGGAATGTAAACTTGACTACACATGAACTGAATTACAAAACAGAACAGGGTCTCAAATTTAGAAAACCAACTAGTGCTTGCTTATGGGGAAAGGTGCGTTGGGGTGCTTCATAAAACCAGAGACTGAAATTAGCACAGATAACTTTCCATAAGCCAAATATGTAATAGACAAGACCTACTCCTTGCTCAACCAAATGGACCCAACACCACATATTCAACGCCTAGGAATATACCTGATTAGGAAGAATCTTAAAACCCATGGATATATATGTCTCCGTAAGAGAATCAAGCGTGTGTACAGCGGCCGAAACACAGCAGTGAAAATCGATAATTCCCATTATCAAAATTAATTTCGAAAACAAAACACAAAGACCGTGAAATAGAGAGCAATTCTTAAATAATTCACTCAGGGCATGTGATGCAACCGGGATTGACCACATCTACACCCAGAACTGGTTGAGACATAAGGCTGGACACTTCAGGCTGATAGCATTGGTGAGTTTCGGTGAGCAAATGCAGACCCTTTGAAGTCATACTGCATGGTACCCATTCCATGGTTCCCAACTCTCCAGGTCCAAGGGATTCTTCCTTCAGCTAAAACATGCATGGGAAACACAGAGTATGGTACACCGTGAGATTGGGAAACGATTTAAATGGATCTCAGTTTTCGTATCCTTGTCTTCGGGTTCACCATTCCAGACGCATTACTAACACTCTCCCCGCTTGGAGAGTCAGTGCCTTTAACCTCCTGTTTGGCACAGCTTGCAATTTCTGTGCAAGATGAACAGGAATAGGGAGAACCAATGAGAGACTAGCTGTAGGTGTCTGCACCGGCAAATGTAACGCTCATTTCCAACCAGGAAGAGGAATGAACCAAAGGCTCAGTGTGCCCTGCCAAAAACAGATTAGGGCCTGAAGCAATCCTTCGGTTTTGTGCCCAGCTCACAAGAAAGCGAGTTGAAGAAAGGAGCTCAAGGGCACTGTAATTCACAAACCTGCAGAGTTATAAATGACAGCTATCCTCCAAAAATGTATTGAAGTAAGCCTGCGAAGGGGACTTGAAAGCGGGGCAGAATTTCAGGAAAACTATTGCAGGGGGTAGACTGGAATTTCCCTGAAAGCATAGGAAAAGAGGCAGAACGTCGACAATGATGCACTTGGCCAAAAAGGGCGTATGAGTTTTTTCCTGAATATATTCAGGAAAAAACGCATACGCCCTTTTTGGCCAACCAAGCAAGCCTGTAAAGGAAATCTGCACTACAATGAAGTCTCACTGCCCCCCGGGCAAAAGGGCCATCTGAAAAAAGTGTAAAATCCAGAAAGCTAGGACAGGATATGGAGAACAGGGAGCCTTGTTATGCTGATTGGCAGGATGTAGATTGCCAGCAGCCACTCTGGAGAAGTGTATGGTGTTTCCTGAAACACACAAGAAACAAAGCAACACAGCCTATGGCACTTCCACTTATGGTCCTATAGCTTACGGAAATGAAAATCAAAAACAGACAGCCACCCCAATATTTGGGACGGCTGTGTTCACAAGAAGCTCGTCTACAGTATCAGGTAAATATCCCAGAAAGCAAAAAATGGATAAAGAAGTTGTGGCACGTACGTGCAATGCAATATCACTCAGCAATGAAATCTGTGTCATCAGGCCCGTAGCGGCATAGTGAGTGGATGCAGGTACGGTGATTCTACGTGAACTACGTCACACAGAAAAAGAAACATCATAAGATATCACTAATACACGGAATGTAAACTTGACTACACATGAACTGAATTACAAAACAGAACAGGGTCTCAAATTTAGAAAACCAACTAGTGCTTGTTTATGGGGAAAGGTGCGTTGGGGTGCTGCATAAAACCAGAGACTGAAATTAGCACAGATAACATTCCATAAGCCAAATATGTAATAGACAATACCTACTCCTTGCTCAACGAAATGGACTCAACACCACATATTCAACGCCTAGGAATATACCTGACTAGGAAGAATCTTAAAACCCATGGATATATATGTCTCCGTAAGAGAATCAAGCGTGTGTACAGCGGCCGAAACGCAGCAGTGAAAATCCGATAAATCCCATTATCAAAGTAAATTTCGAAAACAAACACAAAGACAGTGAAATAGAGAGCAATTCTTAACTAATTCACTCAGGGCATGTGATGCAACCGGGATTGACCACATCTACACCCAGAGCTTGTTGAGACATAAGGCTGGACACTTCAGGCTGATAGCATTGGTGAGTTTCGGTGAGCAAATGCAGACCCTTTTAAGTCATACTGCATGGTACCTATTCCATGGGTCCCAACTCTTCAGGTTCAAGGCATTCTTCCTCCAGGTAAAACATGCATGGGAAACCCACAGTATGGTCCACCGTGTGATTGGGAAACGATTTAAAATGCATCTCACTTTTCGTATCCTGCTCCTCGGGTTCACCATTCCAGATGCTTTCCTAACACTCTCCCCACTTGGAGAGTCAGTGCCTTTAACCTCCTGTTTGGCACAGCTTGCAATTTCTGTGCAAGATGAACAGGAATAGGGAGAACCAATGAGAGACTAGCAGTAGGTGTCTGCACGGGCAAATATAATGCTCATTGCCGACCAGGAGGAGGAATTAAACAAAGGCTCAGCGTGCCCTGCTGAAAACAGATTAGGGCCTGAAGCAATCCTGCGGTTTTGTGCCCAGCTCACAAGAAAGCGAGTTGAAGAAACGAGCTCAGGGGCACTGTAATTCACAAACCTGCAGAGTTATAAATGACAGCTATCCTCCAAAAATATATTGAAGTAAGCCTGCGAAGGGGACTTGAAAGCGGGGCAGAATTTCAGGAAAACGATTGCAGGGGGTAGACTGGAATTGCCCTGAAAGCATAGGAAAAGAGGCACAACGTGGACAATGATGCACTTGGCCAAAAAGGGCGTATGCGTTTTTTCCTCAATATATTCAGGAAAAAACGCATACGCCCTTTTTGGCCAACCAAGCAAGGCTGTAAAGGAAATCTGCACTACAAGGAAGTCTCACTGCCCCCCGGGCAAAAGGGCCATCTGAAAAAAGTGTAAAATCCAGAAATGTAGGACAGGATATGGAGAACAGGGAGCCTTGTTATGCTGATTGGCCGGATGTAGATTGCCAGCAGCCACCCTGGAGAAGTGTATGGTGTTTCCTGAAACACGTAAGAAATAAAGGAACACAGCCTATGGCAATTGCACTTATGGTCCTCTTGCTTAGGGAAATTAAAATCAAAAACAGAGATCCACCCCAAAGTTTGGGACGGCTGTGTTCCCAAGAAGCTCGTCTACATTACCAGGTAAATTTCCCAGAAAGCAAAAAATGGATAAAGATGTTGTGGCACGTACGTGCAATGCAATATCACTCAGCAATGAAATCTGTGTCATCAGGCCCGTAGCGGCATAGTGAGTGGATGCAGGTACGGTGATTCTACGTGAACTACGTCACACAGAAAAAGAATCATCATAAGATATCACTAATACACGGAATGTAAACTTGACTACACATGAACTGAATTACAAAACAGAACAGGGTCTCAAATTTAGAAAACCAACTAGTGCTTGCTTATGGGGAAAGGTGCCTTGGGGTGCTGAATAAAACCAGAGACTGAAATTAGCACAGATAACATTCCATAAGCCAAATATGTAATAGACAAGACCTACTCCTTGATCAACGAAATGGACTCAACACCACATATTCAACGCCTAGGAATATACCTGACTAGGAAAAATCTTAAAACCCATGGATTTATATGTCTCCGTAAGAGAATCAAGTGTGTGTACAGCGGCATAAACGCAGCAGTGAAAATCCGATAAATCCCATTATCAAAATAAATTTCAAAAACAAAACACAAAGACAGTGAAATAGAGAGCAATTCTTAAATAATTCACTCAGGGCATGTGATGCAACCAGGATTTAACACATCTACACCCAGAGCTGGTTGAGACATAAGCCTGGACACTTCAGGCTGATAGCATTGGTGAGTTTCGGTGAGCAAATGCAGACCCTTTGAAGTCATACTGCATGGTACCCATTCCATGGGTCCCAACTCTCCAGGTTCAAGGGATTCTTCCTCCAGCTAAAACATGCATGGGAAACCCAGAGTATCGTCCACTGTGTGATTGGGAAACGATTTAAAATGCATCTCAGTTTTCGTATCCTGGTCCTCGGGTTCACCATTCCAGATGCTTTCCTAACACCTTCCCCGCTTGGAGAGTCAGTGCCTTTAACCTCCTGTTTGGCACAGCTTGCAATTTCTGTGCAAGATGAACAGGAATAGGGAGAACCAATGAGAGACTAGCTGTAGGTGTCTGCACGGGCAAATGTAACGCTCATTTCCCACCAGGAAGAGGAATGAACCAAAGGCTCAGTGTGCCCTGCCAGAAACAGATTAGGGCCTGAAGCAATCCTGCGGTTTTGTGCCCAGCTCACAAGAAAGCGAGTTGAAGAAAGGAGCTCAAGGGCACTGTAATTCACAAACCTGCAGAGTTATAAATGACAGCTATCCTCCAAAATTGTATTGAAGTAAGCCTGCGAAGGGGACTTGAAAGCGGGGCAGAATTTCAGGAAAACGATTGCAGGGGGTGGACTGGAATTGCCCTGAAAGCATAGGAAAAGAGGCACAACGTCGACAATGATGCACTTGGCCAAAAAGGGCGTATGCGTTTTTTCCTGCATATATTCAGGAAAAAACGCATACGCCCTTTTTGGCCAACCAAGCAAGCCTGTAAAGGAAATCTGCACTACAATGAAGTCTCACTGCCCCCCGGACAAAAGGGACATCTGAAAAAAGTGTAAAATCCAGAAAGTTAGGACAGGATATGGAGAACAGGGAGCCTTGTTATGCTGATTGGCAGGATGTAAATTGCCAGCAGCCACCCTGGAGAAGTGTATGGTGTTTCCTGAAACACGTAAGAAACAAAGCAACACAGCCTATGGCACTTCCACTTATGGTCCTATAGCTTACGGAAATTAAAATCAAAAACAGACAGCCACCCCAATATTTGGGACGGCTGTGTTCACAAGAAGCTCGTCTACAGTATCAGGTAAATATCCCAGAAAGCAAAAAATGGATAAAGAAGTTGTGGCATGTACGTACAATGCAATATCACTCAGCAATGAAATCTGTGTCATCAGGCCCGTAGCGGCATAGTGAGTGGATGCAGGTACGGTGATTCTACGTGAACTACGTCACACAGAAAAAGAAACATCATAAGATATCACTAATACACGGAATGTAAACTTGACTTCACATGAACTGAATTTCAAAACAGAACAGGGTCTCAAATTTAGAAAACCAACTAGGGCTTGCTTATGGGGAAAGGTGCGTTGGGGTGCTGTATAAAACCAGAGACTGAAATTAGCACAGATAACTTTCCATAAGCCAAATATGTAATAGACAAGACCTACTCCTTGCTCAACGAAATGGACCCAACACCACATATTCAACGCCTAGGAATATACCTGACTAGGAAGTATCTTATAACCCATGGATATATATGTCTCCGTAAGAGAATCAAGCGTGTGTACAGCGGCCGAAACGCAGCAGTGAAAATCCGATAAATCCCATTATCAAAATAAATTTCGAAAACAAAACACAAAGACAGTGAAATAGAGAGCAATTCTTAAATAATTCACTCAGGGCATGTGATGCAACCGGGATTGACCACATCTACACCCAGAGCTTGTTGAGACATAAGGCTGGACACTTCAGGCTGATAGCATTGGTGAGTTTCGGTGAGCAAATGCAGACCCTTTGAAGTCATACTGCATGGTACCTATTCCATGGGTCCCAACTCTTCAGGTTCAAGGGATTCTTCCTCCAGCTAAAACATGCATGGGAAACCCACAGTATGGTCCACCGTGTGATTGGGAAACGATTTAAAATGCATCTCACTTTTCGTATCCTGGTCCTCGGGTTCACCATTCCAGATGCTTTACTAACACTCTCCCCGCTTGGAGAGTCAGTGCCTTTAACCTCCTCTTTGGCACAGCTTGCAATTTCTGTGCAAGATGAACAGGAATAGGGAGAACCAATGAGAGACTAGCTGTAGGTGTCTGCACGGGCAAATGTAACGCTCATTTCCCACCAGGAAGAGGAATGAACCAAAGGCTCAGTGTGCCCTGCCGGAAACAGATTAGGGCCTGAAGCAATCCTGCGGTTTTGTGCCCAGCTCACAAGAAAGCGAGTTGAAGAAAGGAGCTCAGGGGCACTGTAATTCACAAACCTGCAGAGTTATAAATGACAGCTATCCTCAAAAATATATTGAAGTAAGCCTGCGAAGGGGACTTGAAAGCGGGGCAGAATTTCAGGAAAACGATTGCAGGGGGTAGACTGGAATTGCCCTGAAAGCATAGGAAAAGAGGCACAACGTCGACAATGATGCACTTGGCCAAAAAGGGCGTATGCGTTTTTTCCTGAATATATTCAGGAAAAAACGCATACGCCCTTTTTGGCCAACCAGGCAAGCCTGTAAAGGAAATCTGCACTACAATGAAGTCTCACTGCCCCCCGGACAAAAGGGCCATCTGAAAAAAGTGTAAAATCCAGAAAGGTAGGACAGGATATGGAGAACAGGGAGCCTTGTTATGCTGATTGGCAGGATGTAAATTGCCAACAGCCACCCTGGAGAAGTGTATGGTGTTTCCTGAAACACGTAAGAAACAAAGCAACACAGCCTATGGCACTTCCACTTATGGTCCTATAGCTTACGGAAATGAAAATCAAAAACAGACAGCCACCCCAATATTTGGGACGGCTGTGTTCACAAGAAGCTCGTCTACATTATCAGGTAAATATCCCAGAAAGCAAAAAATGGATAAAGAAGTTGTGGCACGTACGTACAATGCAATATCACTCAACAATGAAATCTGTGTCATCAGGCCCGTAGCGGCATAGTGAGTGGATGCAGGTACGGTGATTCTACGTGAACTACGTCACACAGAAAAAGAAACATCATAAGATATCACTAATACACGGAATGTAAACTTGACTACACATGAACTGAATTACAACACAGAACAGGGTCTAAAATTTAGAAAACCAACTAGTGCTTGCTTATGGGGAAAGGTGCGTTGGGGTGCTGTATAAAACCAGAGACTGAAATTAGCACAGATAACTTTCCATAAGCCAAATATATAATAGACAAGACCTACTCCTTGCTCAAAGAAATGGACCCAACACCACATATTCAATGCCTAGGAATATACCTGACTAGGGAGGATCTTATAACCCATGGATATATATGTCTCCGTAAGAGAATCAAGCGTGTGTACAGCAGCCGAAACGCAGCAGTGAAAATCCGATAAATCCCATTATCAAAATAAATTTCGAAAACAAAACACAAAGACAGTGAAATAGAGAGCAATTCTTAAATAATTCACTCAGGGCATGTGATGCAACCGGGAATGACCACATCTACACCCAGAGCTTGTTGACACATAAGGCTGGACACTTCAGACTGATAGCATTGGTGAGTTTCGGTGAGCAAATGCAGACCCTTTGAAGTCATACTGCATGGTACCTATTCCATGGGTCCCAACTCTTCAGGTTCAAGGGATTCTTCCTCCAGCTAAAACATGCATGGGAAACCCACAGTATGTTCCACCGTGTGATTGGGAAACGATTTAAAATGCATCTCACTTTTCGTATCCTGGTCCTCGGTTTCACCATTCCAGATGCTTTACTAACACTCTCCCCGCTTGGAGAGTCAGTGCCTTTAACCTCCTGTTTGGCACAGCTTGCAATTTCTGTGCAAGATGAACAGGAATAGGGAGAACCAATGAGAGACTAGCTGTAGGTGTCTGCACGGGCAAATGTAACGCTCATTTCCCACCAGGAAGAGGAATGAACCAAAGGCTCATTGTGCCCTGCCGGAAACAGATTAGGGCCTGAAGCAATCCTGCGGTTTTGTGCCCAGCTCACAAGAAAGCGAGTTGAAGAAAGGAGCTCAGGGGCACTGTAATTCACAAACCTGCAGAGTTATAAATGACAGCTATCCTCCAAAAATATATTGAAGTAAGCCTGCGAAGGGGACTTGAAAGCGGGGCAGGATTTCAGGAAAACGATTGCAGGGGGTAGACAGGAATTGCCCTGAAAGTATAGGAAAAGAGGCACAACGTCGACAATGATGCCCTTGGCCAAAAAGGGCGTATGCGTTTTTTCCTGAATATATTCAGGAAAAAACGCATACGCCCTTTTTGGCCAACCAAGCAAGCCTGTAAAGGAAATCTGCACTACAATGAAGTCTCACTGCCCCCCGGACAAAAGGGCCATCTGAAAAAAGTGTAAAATCCAGAAAGGTAGGACAGGATATGGAGAACAGGGAGCCTTGTTATGCTGATTGGCAGGATGTAAATTGCCAGCAGCCACCCTGGAGAAGTGTATGGTGTTTCCTGAAACACGTAAGAAACAAAGCAACACAGCCTGTGGCACTTCGACTTATGGTCCTATAGCTTACGGAAATTAAAATCAAAAACAGACAGCCACCCCAATATTTGGGACGGCTGTGTTCACAAGAAGCTCGTCTACAGTATCAGGTAAATATCCCAGAAAGCAAAAAATGGATAAAGAAGTTGTGGCACGTACGTACAATGCAATATCACTCAGCAATGAAATCTGTGTCATCAGGCCCGTAGCGGCATAGTGAGTGGATGCAGGTACGGTGATTCTACGTGAACTACGTCACACAGAAAAAGAAACATCATAAGATATCACTAATACACGGAATGTAAACTTGACTACACATGAACTGAATTACAAAACAGAACAGGGTCTCAAATTTAGAAAACCAACTAGTGCTTGCTTATGGGGAAAGGTGCGTTGGGGTGCTGCATAAAACCAGAGACTGAAATTAGAACAGATAACTTTCCATAAGCCAAATATGTAATAGACAAGACCTACTCCTTGCTCAACGAAATGGACCCAACACCACATATTCAACGCCTAGGAATATACCTGACTAGGAAGGTTCTTATAACCCATGGATATATATGTCTCCGTAAGAGAATCAAGGGTGTGTACAGCGGCCGAAACGCAGCAGTGAAAATCCGGTAAATCCCATTATCAAAATAAATTTCGAAAACAAAACACAAAGACAGTGAAATAGAGAGCAATTCTTAAATAATTCACTCAGGGCATGTGTTGCACCGGGATTGACCACATCTACACCCAAAACTGGTTGAGACATAAGGCTGGACACTTCAGGCTGATAGCATTGGTGAGTTTCGCTGAGCAAATGCAGACCCTTTTAAGTCATACTGCATGGTACCTATTCCATGGGTCCCAACTCTTCAGGTTCAAGGCATTCTTCCTCCAGCTAAAACATGCATGGGAAACCCACAGTATGGTCCACCGTGTGATTGGGAAACGATTTAAAATGCATCTCAGTTTTCGTATCCTGGTCCTCGGGTTCACAATTCCAGATGCTTTCCTAACACTCTCCCCGCTTGGAGAGTCAGTGCCTTTAACCTCCTGTTTGGCTCAGCTTGCAATTTCTGTGCAAGATGAACAGGAATAGGGAGAACCCATGAGAGACTAGCTGTAGGTGTCTGCACGGGCAAATGTAACGCTCATTTCCCACCAGGAAGAGGAATGAACCAAAGGCTCAGTGTGCCCTGCCGGAAACAGATTAGGGCCTGAAGCAATCCTGCGGTTTTGTGCCCAGCTCACAAGAAAGCGAGTTGAAGAAAGGAGCTCAAGGGCACTGTAATTCACAAACCTGCAGAGTTATAAATGACAGCTATCCTCCAAAAATATATTGAAGTAAGCCTGCGAAGGGGACTTGAAAGCGGGGCAGAATTTCAGGAAAACGATTGCAGGGGGTAGACTGGAATTGCCCTGAAAGCATAGGAAAAGAGGCACAACATCGACAATGATGCACTTGGCCAAAAAGGGCGTATGCATTTTTTCCTGAATATATTCAGGAAAAAACGCATACGCCCTTTTTGGCCAACCAAGCAAGCCTGTAAAGGAAATCTGCACTACAATGAAGACTCACTGACCCCCGGACAAAAGGGCCATCCGAAAAAAGTGTAAAATCCAGAAAGGTAGGACAGGATATGGAGAACAGGGAGCCTTGTTATGCTGATTGGCAGGATGTAAATTGCCAGCAGCCACCCTGGAGAAGTGTATGGTGTTTCCTGAAACACGTAAGAAACAAAGCAACACAGCCTATGGCACTTCCACTTATGGTCCTATAGCTTACGTAAATTAAAATCAAAAACAGACAGCCACCCCAATATTTGGTACGGCTGTGTTCACAAGAAGCTCGTCTACAGTATCAGGTAAATATCCCAGAAAGCAAAAAATGGATAAAGAAGTTGTGGCACGTACGTACATTGCAATATCACTCAGCAATGAAATCTGTGTCATCAGGCCCGTAGCGGCATAGTGAGTGGATGCAGGTACGGTGATTCTACGTGAACTATGTCACACAGAAAAAGAAACATCATAAGATATCACTAATACACGGAATGTAAACTTGACTACACAAGAACTGAATTACAAAACAGAACAGGGTCTCAAATTTAGAAAACCAACTAGTGCTTGCTTACGGGGAAAGGTGCGTTGGGGTGCTGCATAAAACCAGAGACTGAAATTAGCACAGATAACTTTCCATAAGCCAAATATGTAATAGACAAGACCTACTCCTTGCTCAACGAAATGGACCCAACACCACATATTCAACGCCTAGGAATATACCTGACTAGGAAGGATCTTATAACCCATGGATATATATGTCTCCGTAAGAGAATCAGGGGTGTGTACAGCGGCCGAAACGCAACAGTGAAAATCCGATAAATCCCATTATCAAAATAAATTTCGAAAACAAAACACAAAGACAGTGAAATAGAGAGCAATTCTTAAATAATTCACTCAGGGCATGTGATGCAACCGGGATTGACCACATCTACACCCAGAGCTGGTTGAGACATAAGGCTGGACACTTCAGGCTGATAGCATTGGTGAGTTTCAGTGAGCAAATGCAGACCCTTTGAAGTCATACTGCATGGTACCCATTCCATGGGTCCCAACTCTCCAGGTTCAAGGGATTCTTCCTCCAGCTAAAACATGCATGGGAAACCCAGAGCATCGTCCACTGTGTGATTTGAAAACGATTTAAAATGCATCTCAGTTTTCGTAACCTGGTCCTCGGGTTCACCATTCCAGATGCTTTACTAACACTCTCCCCACTTGGAGAGTCAGTGCCTTTAACCTCCTCCTTGGCACAGCTTGCAATTTTTGTGCAAGATGAACAAGAATAGGGAGAACCAATGGGAGACTAGCTGTAGGTGTCTGCACGGGCAAATGTAACGCTCATTTCCCACCAGGAAGAGGAATGAACCAAAGGCTCAGTGTGCCCTGCCGGAAACAGATTAGGGCCTGAAGCAATCCTGCGGTTTTGTGCCCAGCTCACAAGAAAGCGAGTTGAAGAAAGGAGCTCAGGGGCACTGTAATTCACAAACCTGCAGAGTTATAAATGACAGCTATCCTCCAAAAATATATTGAAGTAAGCCTGCGAAGGGGACTTGAAAGCGGGGCAGAATTTCAGGAAAACGATTGCAGGGGGTAGACTGGAATTGCCCTGAAAGCATAGGAAAAGAGGCACAAAGTCGACAATGATGCACTTGGCCGAAAAGGGCGTATGCGTTTTTTCCTGAATATATTCAGGAAAAAACGCATACGCCCTTTTTGGCCAACCAAGCAAGCCTGTAAAGGAAATCTGCACTACAATGAAGACTCACTGACCCCCGGACAAAAGGGCCATCCGAAAAAAGTGTAAAATCCAGAAAGGTAGGACAGGATATGGAGAACAGGGAGCCTTGTTATGCTGATTGGCAGGATGTAAATTGCCAGCAGCCACCCTGGAGAAGTGTATGGTGTTTCCTGAAACACGTAAGAAACAAAGCAACACAGCCTATGGCACTTCCACTTATGGTCCTATAGCTTACGTAAATTAAAATCAAAAACAGACAGCCACCCCAATATTTGGTACGGCTGTGTTCACAAGAAGCTCGTCTACAGTATCAGGTAAATATCCCAGAAAGCAAAAAATGGATAAAGAAGTTGTGGCACGTACGTACATTGCAATATCACTCAGCAATGAAATCTGTGTCATCAGGCCCGTAGCGGCATAGTGAGTGGATGCAGGTACGGTGATTCTACGTGAACTACGTCACACAGAAAAAGAAACATCATAAGATATCACTAATACACGGACTGTAAACTTGACTACACAAGAACTGAATTACAAAACAGAACAGGGTCTCAAATTTAGAAAACCAACTAGTGCTTGCTTACGGGGAAAGTTGCGTTGGGGTGCTGCATAAAACCAGAGACTGAAATTAGCACAGATAACTTTCCATAAGCCAAATATGTAATAGACAAGACCTACTCCTTGCTCAACGAAATGGACCCAACACCACATATTCAACGCCTAGGAATATACCTGACTAGGAAGGATCTTATAACCCATGGATATATATGTCTCAGTAAGAGAATCAAGGGTGTGTACAGCGGCCGAAACGCAACAGTGAAAATCCGATAAATCCCATTATCAAAATAAATTTCGAAAACAAAACACAAAGACAGTGAAATAGAGAGCAATTCTTAAATAATTCACTCAGGGCATGTGATGCAACCGGGATTGACCACATCTACACCCAGAGCTGGTTGAGACATAAGGCTGGACACTTCAGGCTGATAGCATTGGTGAGTTTCAGTGAGCAAATGCAGACCCTTTGAAGTCATACTGCATGGTACCCATTCCATGGGTCCCAACTCTCCAGGTTCAAGGGATTCTTCCTCCAGCTAAAACATGCATGGGAAACCCAGAGCATCGTCCACTGTGTGATTTGAAAACGATTTAAAATGCATCTCAGTTTTCGTAACCTGGTCCTCGGGTTCACCATTCCAGATGCTTTACTAACACTCTCCCCGCTTGGAGAGTCAGTGCCTTTAACCTCCTCCTTGGCACAGCTTGCAATTTCTGTGCAAGATGAACAAGAATAGGGAGAACCAATGGGAGACTAGCTGTAGGTGTCTGCACGGGCAAATGTAACGCTCATTTCCCACCAGGAAGAGGAATGAACCAAAGGCTCAGTGTGCCCTGCCGGAAACAGATTAGGGCCTGAAGCAATCCTGCGGTTTTGTGCCCAGCTCACAAGAAAGCGAGTTGAAGAAAGGAGCTCAGGGGCACTGTAATTCACAAACCTGCAGAGTTATAAATGACAGCTATCCTCCAAAAATATATTGAAGTAAGCCTGCGAAGGGGACTTGAAAGCGGGGCAGAATTTCAGGAAAACGATTGCAGGGGGTAGACTGGAATTGCCCTGAAAGCATAGGAAAAGAGGCACAACGTTGACAATGATGCACTTGGCCAAAAAGGGCGTATGCGTTTTTTCCTGAATATATTCAGGAAAAAACGCATATGCCCTTTTTGGCCAACCAAGCAAGCCTGTAAAGGAAATCTGCACTACAATGAAATCTCACTGCCCCCCCCGGGGCAAAAGGGCCATCTGAAAAAAGTGTAAAATCCAGAAAGATAGGACAGGATATGGAGAACAGGGAGCCTTGTTATGCTGATTGGCAGGATGTAAATTGCCAGCAGCCACCCTGGAGAAGTGTATGGTGTTTCCTGAAACACGTAAGAAACAAAGCAACACAGCCTATGGCACTTCCACTTATGGTCCTATAGCATACGGAAATTAAAATCAAAAACAGACAGCCACCCCAATATTTGGGACGGCTGTGTTCACAAGAAGCTCGTGTACAGTATCAGGTAAATATCCCAGAAAGCAAAAAATGGATAAAGAAGTTGTGGCACTTACATACAATGCAATATCACTCAGCAATGAAATCTGTGTCATCAGGCCCGTAGTGGCATAGTGAGTGGATGCAGGTACGGTGATTCTACGTGAACTATGTCACACAGAAAAAGAAACATCATAAGATATCACTAATACACGGAATGTAAACTTGACTACACATGAACTGAATTACAAAACAGAACAGGGTCTCAAATTTAGAAAACCAACTAGTGCTTGCTTATGGGAAAAGGTGCCTTGGGGTGCTGCATAAATCCAGAGACTGAAATTAACACAGATAACTTTCCATAAGCCAAATATGTAATAGACAAGACCTACTCCTTGCTCAATGAAATGGACCCAACACCACATATTCAATGCATAGGAATATACCTGACTAGGAAGAATCTTAAAACCCATGGATATATATGTCTCCGTAAGAGAATCAAGCGTGTGTACATCGGCCGAAATGCAGCAGTGAAAATCCGATAAATCCAATTATCAAAATAAATTTCGAAAACAAAACACAAAGACAGTGAAATAGAGAGCAATTCTTAAATAATTCACTCAGGGCATGTGATGCAACCGGGATTTACCACATCTACACCCAGAGCTGGTTGAGACATAAGGCTGGACACTTCAGGATGATAGCATTTGTGAGTTTCGGTGAGCAAATGCAGACCCTTTGAAGTCATACTGCATGGTACCCATTCCATGGGTCCCATCTCTCCAGGTTCAACGCATTCTTCCTCCAGTTAAAACATGCATGGGAAACCCAGAGTATCGTCCACCGTGTGATTGGGAAATGATTTAAAATGCATCTCAGTTTTCGTATCCTGGTCCTCGGGTTCACCATTCCAGATGCTTTACTAACACTCTCCCCGCTTGGAGAGTCAGTGCCTTTAATCTCCTCTTTGGCACAGCTTGCAATTTCTGTGCAAGATGAACAGGAATAGGGAGAACCAATGAGAGACTAGCTGTAGGTGTCTGCACGGGCAAATATAAGGCTCATTGCCGACCAGGAGGAGGAATTAAACAAAGGCTCAGCGTGCCCTGCTGAAAACAGATTAGGGCCTGAAGCAATCCTGCGGTTTTGTGCCCAGCTCACAAGAAAGCGAGTTGAAGAAAGGAGCTCAGGGGCACTGTAATTCACAAACCTGCAGAGTTATAAATGACAGCTATCCTCCAAAAATATATTGAAGTAAGCCTGCGAAGGGGACTTGAAAGCGGGGCAGAATTTCAGGAAAACGATTGCAGGGGGTAGACTGGAATTGCCCTGAAAGCATAGGAAAAGAGGCAGAACGTCGACAATGATGCACTTGGCCAAAAAGGGCGTATGCGTTTTTTCCTGAATATATTCAGGAAAAAACGCATACGCCCTTTTTGGCCAACCAAGCAAGGCTGTAAAGGAAATCTGCACTACAATGAAGTCTCACTGCCCCCCGGGCAAAAGGGCCATCTGAAAAAAGTGTAAAATCCAGAAATGTAGGACAGGATATGGAGAACAGGGAGCCTTGTTATGCTGATTGGCCGGATGTAGATTGCCAGCAGCCACCCTGGAGAAGTGTATGGTGTTTCCTGAAACACGTAAGAAACAAAGCATCACAGCCTATGGCACTTCCACTTATGGTCCTATAGCTTACAGAAATTAAAATCAAAAACAGACAGCCACCCCAATATTTGGGACGGCTGTGTTCACAAGAAGCTCGTCTACAGTATCAGGTAAATATCCCAGAAAGCAAAAAATGGATAAAGAAGTTGTGGCACTTACATACAATGCAATATCACTCAGCAATGAAATCTGTGTCATCAGGCCCGTAGCGGCATAGTGAGTGGATGCAGGTACGGTGATTCTACGTGAACTACGTCACACAGAAAAAGAAACATCATAAGATATCACTAATACACGGAATGTAAACTTGACTACACATGAACTGAATTACAAAACAGAACAGGGTCTCAAATTTAGAAAACCAACTAGTGCTTGCTTATGGGAAAAGGTGCCTTGGGGTGCTGCATAAAACCAGAGACTGAAATTAACACAGATAACTTTCCATAAGCCAAATATGTAATAGACAAGACCTACTCCTTGCTCAATGAAATGGACCCAACACCACATATTCAACGCCTAGGAATATACCTGACTAGGAAGAATCTTAAAACCCATGGATATATATGTCTCCGTAAGAGAATCAAGCGTGTGTACATCGGCCGAAACACAGCAGTGAAAATCCGATAAATCCAATTATCAAAATAAATTTCGAAAACAAAACACAAAGACAGTGAAATAGAGAGCAATTCTTAAATAATTCACTCAGGGCATGTGATGCAACCGGGATTTACCACATCTACACCCAGAGCTGGTTGAGACATAAGGCTGGACACTTCAGGATGATAGCATTGGTGAGTTTCGGTGAGCAAATGCAGACCCTTTGAAGTCATACTGCATGGTACCCATTCCATGGGTCCCATCTCTCCAGGTTCAAGGCATTCTTCCTCCAGCTAAAACATGCATGGGAACCCAGAGTATCGTCCACCGTGTGATTGAGAAAGGATTTAAAATGCATCTCAGTTTTCGTATCCTGGTCCTCGGGTTCACCATTCCAGATGCTTTACTAACACTCTCCCCGCTTGGAGAGTCAGTGCCTTTAACCTCCTGTTTGGCACAGCTTGCAATTTCTGTGCAAGATGAACAGGAATAGGGAGAACCAATGAGAGACTAGCTGTAGGTGTCTGCACGGGCAAATGTAACGCTCATTGCCGACCAGTAAGAGGAATTAAACAAAGGCTCAGCGTGCCCTGCTGGAAACAGATTAGGGCCTGAAGCAATCCTGCGGTTTTGTGCCCAGCTCACCAGAAAGCGAGTTGAAGAAAGGAGCTCAGGGGCACTGTAATTCACAAACCTGCAGAGTTATAAATGACAGCTATCCTCCAAAAATATATTGAAGTAAGCCTGCGAAGGGGACTTGAAAGCGGGGCAGAATTTCAGGAAAACGATTGCAGGGGGTAGACTGGAATTGGCCTGAAAGTATAGGAAAAGAGGCACAACCTCGACAATGATGCACTTGGCCAAAAAGGGCGTATGCGTTTTTTCCTGAATATATTCAGGAAAAAACGCATATGCCCTTTTTGGCCAACCAAGCAAGCCTGTAAAGGAAATCTGCACTACAATGAAATCTCACTGCCCCCCCCCGGGGCAAAAGGGCCATCTGAAAAAAGTGTAAAATCCAGAAAGGTAGGACAGGATATGGAGAACAGGGAGCCTTGTTATGCTGATTGGCAGGATGTAAATTGCCAGCAGCCACCCTGGAGAAGTGTATGGTGTTTCCTGAAACACGTAAGAAACAAAGCAACACAGCCTATGGCACTTCCACTTATGGTCCTATAGCATACGGAAATTAAAATCAAAAACAGATAGCCACCCCAATATTTGGGACGGCTGTGTTCACAAGAAGCTCGTGTACAGTATCAGGTAAATATCCCAGAAAGCAAAAAATGGATAAAGAAGTTGTGGCACTTACATACAATGCAATATCACTCAGCAATGAAATCTGTGTCATCAGGCCCGTAGCGGCATAGTGAGTGGATGCAGGTACGGTGATTCTACGTGAACTACGTCACACAGAAAAAGAAACATCATAAGATATCACTAATACACGGAATGTAAACTTGACTACACATGAACTGAATTACAAAACAGAACAGGGTCTCAAATTTAGAAAACCAACTAGTGCTTGCTTATGGGGAAAGGTGCCTTGGGGTGCTGCATAAAACCAGAGACTGAAATTAACACAGATAACTTTCCATAAGCCAAATATGTAATAGACAAGACCTACTCCTTGCTCAATGAAATGGACCCAACACCACATATTCAACGCCTAGGAATATACCTGACTAGGAAGAATCTTAAAACCCATGGATATATATGTCTCCGTAAGAGAATCAAGCGTGTGTACATCGGCCGAAACGCAGCAGTGAAAATCCGATAAATCCAATTATCAAAATAAATTTCGAAAACAAAACACAAAGACAGTGAAATAGAGAGCAATTCTTAAATAATTCACTCAGGGCATGTGATGCAACCGGGATTTACCACATCTACACCCAGAGCTGGTTGAGACATAAGGCTGGACACTTCAGGATGATAGCATTGGTGAGTTTCGGTGAGCAAATGCAGACCCTTTGAAGTCATACTGCATGGTACCCATTCCATGGGTCCCATCTCTCCAGGTTCAAGGCATTCTTCCTCCAGCTAAAACATGCATGGGAACCCAGAGTATCGTCCACCGTGTGATTGAGAAAGGATTTAAAATGCATCTCAGTTTTCGTATCCTGGTCCTCGGGTTCACCATTCCAGATGCTTTACTAACACTCTCCCCGCTTGGAGAGTCAGTGCCTTTAACCTCCTGTTTGGCACAGCTTGCAATTTCTGTGCAAGATGAACAGGAATAGGGAGAACCAATGAGAGACTAGCTGTAGGTGTCTGCACGGGAAAATGTAACGCTCATTGCCGACCAGTAAGAGGAATTAAACAAAGGCTCAGCGTGCCCTGCTGGAAACAGATTAGGGCCTGAAGCAATCCTGCGGTTTTGTGCCCAGCTCACAAGAAAGCGAGTTGAAGAAAGGAGCTCAGGGGCACTGTAATTCACAAACCTGCAGAGTTATAAATGACAGGTATCCTCCAAAAATATATTGAAGTAAGCCTGCGAAGGGGACTTGAAAGCTGGGCAGAATTTCAGGAAAACGATTGCAGGGGGTAGACTGGAATTGGCCTGAAAGCATAGGAAAAGAGGCACAACCTCGACAATGATGCACTTGGCCAAAAAGGGCGTATGCGTTTTTTCCTGAATATATTCAGGAAAAAACGCATATGCCCTTTTTGGCCAACCAAGCAAGCCTGTAAAGGAAATCTGCACTACAATGAAATCTCACTGCCCCCCCCGGGGCAAAAGGGCCATCTGAAAAAAGTGTAAAATCCAGAAAGGTAGGACAGGATATGGAGAACAGGGAGCCTTGTTATGCTGATTGGCAGGATGTAAATTGCCAGCAGCCACCCTGGAGAAGTGTATGGTGTTTCCTGAAACACGTAAGAAACAAAGCAACACAGCCTATGGCACTTCCACTTATGGTCCTATAGCATACGGAAATTAAAATCAAAAACAGACAGCCACCCCAATATTTGGGACGGCTGTGTTCACAAGAAGCTCGTGTACAGTATCAGTTAAATATCCCAGAAAGCAAAAAATGGATAAAGAAGTTGTGGCACTTACATACAATGCAATATCACTCAGCAATGAAATCTGTGTCATCAGGCCCGTAGTGGCATAGTGAGTGGATGCAGGTACGGTGATTCTACGTGAACTATGTCACACAGAAAAAGAAACATCATAAGATATCACTAATACACGGAATGTAAACTTGACTACACATGAACTGAATTACAAAACAGAACAGGGTCTCAAATTTAGAAAACCAACTAGTGCTTGCTTATGGGAAAAGGTGCCTTGGGGTGCTGCATAAAACCAGAGACTGAAATTAACACAGATAACTTTCCATAAGCCAAATATGTAATAGACAAGACCTACTCCTTGCTCAATGAAATAGACCCAACACCACATATTCAACGCCTAGGAATATACCTGACTAGGAAGAATCTTAAAACCCATGGATATATATGTCTCCGTAAGAGAATCAAGCGTGTGTACATCGGCCGAAACGCAGCAGTGAAAATCCGATAAATCCAATTATCAAAATAAATTTCGAAAACAAAACACAAAGACAGTGAAATAGAGAGCAATTCTTAAATAATTCACTCAGGGCATGTGATGCAACCGGGATTTACCACATCTACACCCAGAGCTGGTTGAGACATAAGGCTGGACACTTCAGGATGATAGCATTGGTGAGTTTCGGTGAGCAAATGCAGACCCTTTGAAGTCATACTGCATGGTACCCATTCCATGGGTCCCATCTCTCCAGGTTCAAGGCATTCTTCCTCCAGCTAAAACATGCATGGGAACCCAGAGTATCGTCCACCGTGTGATTGAGAAAGGATTTAAAATGCATCTCAGATTTCGTATCCTGGTCCTCGGGTTCACCATTCCAGATGCTTTACTAACACTCTCCCCGCTTGCAGAGTCAGTGCCTTTAACCTCCTGTTTGGCACAGCTTGCAATTTCTGTGCAAGATGAACAGGAATAGGGAGAACCAATGAGAGACTAGCTGTAGGTGTCTGCACGGGCAAATGTAACGCTCATTGCCGACCAGTAAGAGGAATTAAACAAAGGCTCAGCGTGCCCTGCTGGAAACAGATTAGGGCCTGAAGCAATCCTGCGGTTTTGTGCCCAGCTCACAAGAAAGCGAGTTGAAGAAAGGAGCTCAGGGGCACTGTAATTCACAAACCTGCAGAGTTATAAATGACAGCTATCCTCCAAAAATATATTGAAGTAAGCCTGCGAAGGGGACTTGAAAGCTGGGCAGAATTTCAGGCAAACGATTGCAGGGGGTAGACTGGAATTGGCCTGAAAGCATAGGAAAAGAGGCACAACCTCGACAATGATGCACTTGGCCAAAAAGGGCGTATGCGTTTTTTCCTGAATATATTCAGGAAAAAACGCATATGCCCTTTTTGGCCAACCAAGCAAGCCTGTAAAGGAAATCTGAACTACAATGAAGTCTCACTGCCCACCGGGCAAAAGTGCCATCTGAAAAAAGTGTAAAATCCAGAAAGTTAGGACAGGATATGGAGAACAGGGAGCCTTGTTATGCTGATTGGGAGGATGTAAATTGCCAACAGCCACCCTGGAGAAGTGTATGGTGTTTCCTGAAACACGTAAGAAATAAAGGAACACAGCCTATGGCAATTGCACTTATGGTCCTCTTGCATAGGGAAATTAAAATCAAAAACAGAGATCCACCCCAAAGTTTGGGACGGCTGTGTTCCCAAGAGGCTCGTCTACAGTACCAGGTAAATATTCCAGAAAGCAAAAAATGGATAAAGAAGTTGTGGCACGTACGTGCAATGCAATATCACTCAGCAATGAAATCTGTGTCATCAGGCCCGTAGCGGCATAGTGAGTGGATGCAGGTACGGTGATTCTACGTGAACTGCGTCACACAGAAAAAGAAACATCATAAGATATCACTAATACACGGAATGTAAATTTAACTACACATGAACTGAATTACAAAACAGAACAGGGTCTCAAATTTTGAAAACCAACTAGTGCCTGCTTATGGGGAAATGTGCGTTGGGATGCTGCATAAAACCAGAGACTGAAATTAGCACAGATAACTTTCCATAAGCCAAATATGTAATAGACAAGACCTACTCCTTGCTCAACGAAATGGACTCAACACCACATATTCAACGCCTAGGAATATACCTGACTAGGAAAAATCTTAAAACCCATGGATTTATATGTCTCTGTAAGAGAATCAAGCGTGTGTACAGCGGCATAAACGCAGCAGTGAAAATCCGATAAATCCCATTAACAAAATAAATTTCAAAAACAAAACACAAAGACAGTGAAATAGAGAGCAATTCTTAAACAATTCTCTCAGGGCATGTGATGCAACCGGGATTGATCACATCTACACCCACAGCTGGTTGAGACATAAGGCTGGACACTTCAGGCTGATAGCATTGGTGAGTTTCGGTGAGCAAATGCAGACCTTTGAAGTCATACTGCATGGTACCCATTCCATGGGTCCCAACTCTCCAGGTTCAAGGGATTCTTCCTCCAGCTAAAACATGCATGGGAAACCCAGAGTATCGTCCACCGTGTGATTGGGAAACGATTTAAAATGCATCTCATCTTTCGTATCCTAGTCCTCGGGTTCACCATTCCAGATGCTTTACTGACACTCTCCCCGCTTGGAGAGTCCGTGCCTTTAATCTCCTCTTTGGCACAGCTTGCAATTTCTGTGCAAGATGAACAGGAATAGGGAGAACCAATTAGAGACTAGCTATAGGTGTCTGCACGGGCAAATGTAACGCTCATTTCCCACCAGGAAGAGGAATTAACCAAAGGCTCAGCGTGCCCTGCTGGAAACAGATTAGGGCCTGAAGCAATCCTGCGGTTTTGTGCCCAGCTCACAAGAAAGCGAGTTGAAGAAAGGAGCTCAGGGGCACTGTAATTCACAAACCTGCAGAGTTATAAATGACAGGTATCCTCCAAAAATATATTGAAGTAAGCCTGGGAAGGGGACTTGAAAGCGGGGCAGAGTTTCATGAAAACCATTGCAGGGGGGAGACTGGAATTGCCCTGAAAGCATAGGAAAAGAGGCACAACGTCGACAATGATGCACTTGGCCAAAAAGGGCGTATGCGTTTTTTCCTGAATATATTCCGGAAAAAACGCATATGTCCTTCTTGGTCAACCAAACAAGCCTGTAAAGGAAATCTGCACTACAATGAAGTCTCACTGCCCCCCGGGAAAAAGGGCCATCTGAAAAAAGTGTAAAATCCAGAAAGGTAGGACAGGATATGGAGAAAAGGGAGCCTTGTTATGCTGATTGGCAGGATGTAAATTGCCAGCAGCCACCCTGGAGAAGTGTATGGTGTTTCCTGAAACACGTAAGAAACAAAGCAACACAGCCTATGGCACTTCCACTTATGGTCCTATAGCTTACGGAAATTAAAATCAAATACAGACAGTCACCCCAATATTTGGGAAGGCTGTGTTCACAAGAAGCTCGTCTACAGTATCAGGTAAATATCCCAGAAAGCAAAAAATGGATAAAGAAGTTGTGGCACGTACGTGCAATGCAATATCACTCAGTAATGAAATCTGTGTCATCAGGCCCGTAGCGGCATAGTGAGTGGATGCAGGTACGGTGATTCTACGTGAAATACGTCACACAGAAAAAGAAACATCATAAGATATCACTAATACACGGAATGTAAACTTGACTACACATGAACTGAATTACAAAACAGAACAGGGTCTCAAATTTAGAAAACCAACTAGTGCTTGCTTATGGGGAAAGGCGCTTTGGGGTGCTGCATAAAACCAGAGACTGAAATTAGCACAGATAACTTTCCATAAGCCAAATATATAATAGACAAGACCTACTCCTTGCTCAACGAAATGGCCCCACACCACATATTCAAGGCCTAGGAATATACCTGACTAGGAAGAATCTTAAAACCCATGGATATATATGTCTCCGTAAGAGAATCAAGCGTGTGTACAGCGGACGAAACGCAGCAGTGAAAATCCGATAAATCCCATCATCAAAATATATTTGGAAAACAAAACACAAAGACAGTGAAATAGAGAGCAATTGTTAAATAATTCACTCAGGGCATGTGATGAAACCGGGATTGACCACATCTACACCCAGAGCTGGTTGAGACATAAGGCTGGACACGTCAGGCTGATAGCATTGGTGAGTTTCGGTGAGCAAATGCAGACCCTTTGAAGTCATACTGCATGATACCCATTCCATGGGTCCCAACTCTCCAGGTTCAAGGGATTCTTCCTCCAGCTAAAACATGCATGGGAAACCCAGAGTATCGTCCACCGTGTGATTGGGAAAGGATTTAAAATGCATCTCAGTTTTCTTATCCTGGTCCTCGGGTTCACCATTCCAGATGCTTTACTAACACTCTCCCCGCTTGGAGAGTCAGTGCCTTTAACCTCCTCTTTGGCATAGCTTGCAATTTCTGTGCAAGATGAACAGGAATAGGGAGAACCAATGAAAGACTAGCTGTAGGTGTCTGCACGGGCAAATGTAACCCTCATTGCCCACCAGGAAGAGGAATTAAACAAAGGCTCAGTGTGCCCTGCTGGAAACAGATTAGGGCCTGAAGCAATCCTGCGGTTTTGTGCCCAGCTCACAAGAAACCGAGTTGAAGGAAGGAGCTCAGGGGCACTGTAATTCACAAACCTGCAGAGTTATAAATGACAGCTATCCTCCAAAAATATAGTGAAGTAAGCCTGCGAAGGGGACTTGAAAGCGGGGCAGAGTTTCAGGAAAACCATTGCAGGGGGTAGACTGGAATTGCCCTGAAAGCATAGGAAAAGAGGCAGAAGGTCGACAATGATGCACTTGGCCAAAAAGTGCGTATGTGTTTTTTCCTGAATATATTCAGGAAAAAACGCATATGCACTTTTTGGCCAACCAAGCAAGCCTGTAAAGGAAATCTGCACTACAATGAAGTCTCACTGCCCCCCGGGCAAAAGGGCCATCTGAAAAAACTGTAAAATCCAGAAAGGTAGGACAGGATATGGAGAACAGGGAGCCTTGTTATGCTGATTGGCAGGATGTAAATTGTGAACAGCCACCCTGGAGAAGTGTATGGTTATTCCTGAAACACGTAAGAAACAAAGCAACACAGCCTATGGCTCTTCCACTTATGGTCCTGTAGCTTACGGAAATTAAAATCAAAAACAGACAGCCACCCCAATATTTGGGATGGCTGTGTTCACAAGAAGCTCCTCTACAGTATCAGGTAAATATCCCAGAAAGCAAAAAATGGATAAAGAAGCTGTGGCACGTACGTACAATGCAATATCACTCAGCAGTGGCACGTACGTACAATGCAATATCACTCAGCAATGAAATCTGTGTCATCAGGCCCGTAGCGGCATAGTAAGTGGATGCAGATACGGTGATTCTACATGAACTACGTCACACAGAAAAAGAAACATCATAAGATATCACTAATACACGGAATGTAAACTTGACTACACATGAACTGAATTACAAAACAGAACAGGGTCTCAAATTTAGAAAACCAACTAGTGCTTGCTTATGGGGAAAGGTGCGTTGGGCTGCTGCATAAAAGCAGAGACTGTAATTAGCACAGATAACTTTCCATAAGCCAAATATATAATAGACAAGACCTACTCCTTGCTCAACGAAATGGACCCAACACCACATATTCAACGTCTAGGAATATACCTGACTAGGAAGAATCTTAAAACCCATCGATATATATGTCTCCGTAAGAGAATCAAGCGTGTGTACAGCGGCCGAAACGCAGCAGTGAAAATCCGATAAATCCCATTATCAAAATAAATTTCGAAAACAAAACACAAAGACAGTGAAATAGAGAGCAATTCTTAAATAATTCACTCAGGGCATGTGATGCAACCGGGATTGACCACATCTACACCCAGAGCTGGTTGAGACATAAGGCTGGACACTTCAGGCTGAGAGCATTGGTGAGTTTCGGTGAGCAAATGCAGACCCTTTGAAGTCATACTGCATGGTACCCATTCCATGGGTCCCAACTCTCCAGGTTCAAGGGATTCTTCCTCCAGATAAAACATGCGTGGGAAACCCAGAGTATCGTCCACCGTGTGATTGGGAAACGATTTAAAATGCATCTCAGTTTTCGTATCCTGGTCCTCGGGTTCACCATTCCAGATGCTTTACTAACACTCTCCCCGCTTGGAGAGTCAGTGCCTTTAACCTCCTCTTTGGCACAGCTTGCAATTTCTGTGCAAGATGAACAGGAATAGGGAGAACCAATGAGAGACTAGCTGTAGGTGTCTGCATGGGCAAATGTAACTC
Source organism: Phocoena phocoena (assembly GCF_963924675.1). Taxonomy (NCBI): domain Eukaryota; kingdom Metazoa; phylum Chordata; class Mammalia; order Artiodactyla; family Phocoenidae; genus Phocoena; species Phocoena phocoena. The sequence continues at coordinate 19,488,278 of NC_089225.1, read as the reverse complement.
TCATTGCCCACCAGGAAGAGGAATTAAACAAAGACTCAGTGTGCACTGCTGGAAACAGATTAGGGCCTGAAGCAATCCTGCGGTTTTGTGCCCAGCTCACAAGAAAGCGAGTTAACAAAGGAGCTCAGGGGCACTGTAATTCACAAACCTGCAGAGTTATAAATGACAGCTATCCTCCAAAAATATATTGAAGTAAGCCTGCGAAGGCGACTTGAAAGCGGAGCAGAATTTCAGGAAAACGATTGCAGGGGGTAGACTGGAATTGCCCTGAAAGCATAGGAAAAGAGGCACAACGTCGACAATGATGCGCTTGGCCAAAAAGGGCATATGTGTTTTTCCCTGAATATATTCAGGAAAAAACGCATACGCCCTTTTTGGCCAACCAAGCAAGCCTGTAAAGGAAATCTGCACTACAATGAAGTCTCACTGCCCCCCGGGCAAGAGGGCCATCTGAAAAAAGTGTAAAATCCAGAAAGGTAGGACAGGATATGGAGAACAGGGAGCCTTGTTATGCTGATTGGCAGGATGTAAATTGTGAACAGCCACCCTGGAGAAGTGTATGGTGTTTCCTGAAACACATAAGAAATAAAGCAACACAGCCTATGGCAATTGCACTTATGGTCCTATTGCTTAGGGAAATTAAAATCAAAAACAGAGAGCCACGCCAAAGTTTGGGACGGCTGTGTTCCCAAGAAGCTCGTCTACAGTACCAGGTAAATATTCCAGAAAGCAAAAAATGGACAAAGAAGTTGTGGCACGTACGTGCAATGCAATATCACTGAGCAATGAAATCTGTGTCATCAGGCCCGTAGCGACATTGTGAGTGGATGCAGGTACGGTGATTCTACATGAACTACGTCACACAGAAAAAGAAACATCATAAGATATCACTAATACACGGAATGTAAACTTGACTACACATGAACTGAATTACAAAGCAGAACAGGGTCTCAAATTTAGAAAACCAACTAGTGCTTGCATATGGGGAAAGGTGCCTTGGGGTGCTGCATAAAACCAGAGACTGAAATTAGCACAGATAACATTCCATAAGCCAAATCTTAAAACCCGTGGATATTTATGTCTCCGTAAGAGAATCAAGTGTGTGTACAGCAGCATTAACGCAGCAGTGAAAATCCGATAAATCCCAGTGTCAAAAAAAAATTTCAAAACCAAAACACAATGACAGTGAAATAGTGAGCAATTCTTAAATAACTCACACAGGGCATGTGATGCAACCTGGTTTACCACATCTACACCCAGAGCTGGGTGAGAAATAAGGCTGGACCCTTTGGGCTGATAGCATTGGTGAGGTTCAGTGACCAAATGCAGACCCTTTGATGTCATACTGCCTGGTACCCATTCCATGGTTCCCAACTCTCCAGGTTCAAGGGATTCTTCCTTCTGCTAAAATTTGCATGGGAAACCCAGAGTATGCTCCACCGTGTGACTGGGAAACCTTTTTACATGCATGTCTGTTTTCGTCCTCTGGTACTCAGGTTCACCATTCCAGACCCTTTTCTTACACTCTCCCCATTTGGAGAGTCAGTGCCTTTAACCTCCTGTTTGGCACTGTTTGCAATTTCTGCACAAGATGAACAGGAATACGGAGAACCAATGGGAGACTATCTGTAGGTGTGTGCACGGGCAAATATTTTTTTTAACATCTTTATTGGGGTATAATTGCTTTACAATGGTGTGTAAGTTTTTGCTTTATAACAAAGTGAATCAGCTATACATATACATATGCTCCCTGTGTCTTCCCTCTTGTGTCTCCCTCCCTCCCTCTCTCCCCCTTCCACCCCTCCAGGCTGTCCCAATGCCCCGAGCTAATATCCCTGTGCCTTGCGGCTGCTTCCCCCTTGCTATCTACCTTACTACATTTGTTAGTGTGTATATGTCCATGACTCTCTCTCGCCCTGTCAAAACTCACCATTCCCCCTCCCCATATCCTCAATTCCGTTCTCCAGTAGGTCTGCGCCTCTATTCCTGTCTTATCCCTAGGTTCTTCATGACATTTTTTTCCTTTAAATTCCATATATATGTGTTAGCATACGTTATTTGTCTTTTTCTTTCTGACTTACTTCACTCTGTATGACAGACTCTAGGTCTATCCATCTCATTACAAATAACTCAGTTTCATTTCTTTTTAAGGCTGAGTAATATTCCATTGTTTATATGTGCCACATCTTCTTTATCCATTCGTCCGATGATGGGCGCTTAGGTTCTTTCCATCTCCGGGCTATTGTAAATAGAGCTGCAATGAACATTTTGGTACATGACTCTTTTTGAATTTTGGTTTTCTCAGGGTATATGCCCAGTATGCACGGGCAATTTTAACACTCATTTCCCAACAGGAAAAGAAATTAACCAAAGGCTCAGCATGCTGTGCTGGAACAAGATTAGGGCCTGAAGCAATCCTGTGGTTTTGTGGCCAGCTCACAAGAAAGCGAGTTGAGGAAAGGAGCTCAGGGGCACTGTCATTCACATACCTGCAGACTTATAAATGACAGAAATCATACAAAAATATATTGAATTAAGGCTGCGAAGAGGACTTGAAAGTGGGGCAGAATTGCTGGAATCCGATTTCAGGAGGTAGACGTGAATTGCTCTGAAAGCATAAGAGAAGTGGCAGAACCTCGTCAATGAAGCACTTGGCCAAAAAGGGCATATGCATTTTTTCCAGGGCCATCATTCACGGGAGTAGGAGGCTCCCAGCATGCTCCAGTGGCCAACAGAGGGCCCACGTCGCCAAGGCGATGTGAGCTAGCCAGGCAGGAGTGACCTGACATCAGAGGGCCCACCTCACAGAATGGTAGGGAACCCAGCCAGGATCAGACTCTCCCCAGAGGGCCCACATCACCAAGGTGATGGGAACCAGGCAGGAGTGTCCTCACACCCGTGGGGCCACATCATCAAAAGTTGAGGTACCCAGCACATGTGGCCTCAAACCAGAGGACCCACATCACCATGGGTTTCGGAGTGAGGCAGGCAGGATTAACCTCACAACACATGTCCCATTGTATACAAAAGGTGTGGAAACCAGCAGTTGGATCTTCCTAGCAGGCGGCCCAGAGCACTGAGGCTATGAGATCCAGGCCGGCATGAACTCACAACAGAGGGCCCTCATTGTGATTCTGTAAGCAACCCAGCCGTTGTGACCTCAGAGCAGAAGGCCCACATCCCCATGGGGAAGGGAAACAAGCAGGAGTGTCATCGCAAGAGTGGGCACACATGAAAAAATGTGGGGAGCCCAGCAATTAGTGCCTGATGCCAGAGGGCCCTCATCACCGAGGGGCGGTGGCTCCAAGCCAGCTCCGACTGCTACCAGAGGGGCGACGTCGCCAATGCGGAGTGCGACAACCAGGCAGGAGTGACCTCAGAGCAGAGGGTCAACCTCACAGAAGTGTGAAGAACCAAAGAGGATCAGATTCTCACCAGAGGGCCCACATCACCAAGGGAATGGGAACCAGGCAGGAGTGTCCTCACACTAGTGGGGCCACATCACCGAAAAGTGAGGGACCCAGCACACGTGGCCTCAAACCAGAGGACACACATCACAAGGGAGCTGGGATTGAGGCAGGCAGGAGGAGCCTCAAAACAGAGGGACCATAGAATTAAAGAGGTGAAGAATCCCGCAGTTGGAACCTCCCAGCAGGCGGCCAGGAGCAGTGAGACTATGGGATCCAGGCCGGAGTGATCTCACACCAGAGGGCCGTCATCATGAAACTGTGAGCAACCTAGGCGTTGGGATCTCAGAGCAGAAGGCCCACATTCCCATGGGGTTGGGAACCTGTCAGAAGTGTACTCACACCACAGGGCACACATCAGAGAATTTAGGGAACCCAGGAGTTAGGGCCTGACGCCAGAGGGCCCTCATTACCAAGGGGAGGAGACTCCAATCAGGCACCAACACCCAACTGAGGTCCCACGTCGCCAAGGTGACGTGTGACAGCCAGGTAGGAGTGACCTCACCGCAGAGGGCCTACCTCACAGAAGGGTGAGGAACACAGCCAGGATAAGACTCTCACCAGAGGGCCCACATCACCAAGGTGATCAGAACCAGGCAGGAGAGTCTTCACACCAGTGTGGCCACATCATAGAAAGGTGAGGAACCCAGCACATGTGGCCTAAACCAGAAGACCCACATCTCCAAGGGGCTCGGAATGAGGCAGGCAGGAGTAGCCTCACAACACAGGGCCCATAGAATAAAAAAGCTGAGGAATCCAGCAATGGGAACCTCCCAGCAGGCGGCCAAGAGCACCAAGTCTATACGATTCAGGCTGCAGTAAACTCACAGCAGAGGGTCCACATCATGAAACTGCGAGCAACCCAGCCATTTGGACCTCAGAGCAGAAGGTCCACATCCCCAAGGTGTTGGGAGCATGGCAGGAGTGTCCTCGCACCACTTAGCACATATCAGAAAATGTGGGTACCCAGCAGTTAGGGCCTGACGCCAGAGGGCCCTCATCACTGAGGGGAGGAGGCTCCCAGCATGTTCCAACTACCACAAGAGGGCCCACGTCACCAAGGCGGGGTGTGCCAGCCAGGCAGGAGTGACCTCAAAGCAGACGGCCCACCTCAAAGAAGTGTGAGGAACCCAACCAGGATCAGACTCTCACCAGAGGGCCCATATCACCAAGGGGACGGGAACCAGGCACGAGTGTCCTCACACCAGTGGGGTCACATCACTAAAAATGAGGAAACTGGCACATGTGGCCACAAACCAGAGGACCTACATCACCAAGGGGCTGGGAGTGACACAGGCAGGAGGAGCCTCCCAACACAGGGCCCAAAGAATAAAAAAGGTGAGGAACCCAGCAGTTGGAACTTCCCAGCAGGCGGCCCAGAGTACAGAGGCTATGGGATCTAGGAATGAGTGAACTAACACCAGAGAGCTAACATCAGGAAACTGTGAGCAACCCAGTCGTTGGAACCTCAGAGCAGAAGGCCCATATCGCCATGGGGATGGGAACATTTCACGAGTGTCCTGGCATCACTGGGCTCACATCAGAAAACCTGGGGAGCCCAGCAGTTAGAGCCTGACGCCAGAGGGTCCTCATCACCGAGGACAGGAGTCTCCAAAAGGATCCAACTGCCACCAGAGGGCCGACGTCACCAAGGCAATGGGAGCAAGCCAGGCAGGAGTTACCTCAGAGCACAGGGCCCACCTCACAGAACGGTAAGGAACCCAGCCAGGATCAGACTCTCACCAGAGGGGCCACATCACCAAGGGGCTGGGAAACAGGCACGAGTGTCCTCACACCATTGGGGCCACATCATCGAAAGGTGAGGGACCCAGCACACGTGGCCTCACACCAGAGGACACACATCACAACGGGGCTGGGATTGAGGCAGGCAGGAGGAGCCTCAAAACAGAGGGCCCATAGAATAAAAAAGGTGAGGAATCCCACAGTTGGAACCTCCCAGCAGGCGCCCAGGAGCAGCAAGCCTATGGGATCTAGGCCGGAATGAACGCACATCAGAGGGCCCTCATCATGAAACTGTGAGCACCCCAGCCGTTGGGACCTCAGAGCAGAAGGCCCAAATTCCCATGGGGTTGGGAACCTGACAGGAGTGTACTCGCACCACAGGTCGCACATCTGCAAATTTTGGGAGCCCAGGAGTTAGGGTCTGACGCAAGAGGGCCCTCATTACCGAGGGACGGAGACTCGCAGCAGACACCAACTCCCAACTGAGGGCCCACGTCACCAAGGTGATGTGTGCCAGCCAGGCAGGAGTGACCTCACCGCAGAGGGCCTACCTCATAGAAGGGTGAGGAAACCAGCCAGGATAAGACTCTCACCAGAGGGCCCACATCACCAAGGGGATCAGAACCAGGCAGGAGGGTCCTCACACCAGTGTGGCCACATTATAGAAAGGTGAGGAACCCAGAACATGTGGCCTAAAACAGGGGACCCACATCTCCAAGGGGCTAGGAGTGAGGCAAGCAGGAGTATCCTCACAAAACAGAGCCCACAGAATAAAAGTTGTGAGGAATCCAGCAGTTGGAACCGGCCAGTAGGCCGCCCAGAGCACAGAGTCTATGGGATCCAGGCCACAGCAAACTCACAGCAGAGGTCCCACATCATGAAACTGTGAGCAACCCAGCGGATGGGACCTCAGAGCAGAAGGCCCACATCCCTATGGGGATGGGAACCTGACAGGAGTGTCCTCGGCCCACTTCCACGAATCAGAAAATGTGGGAACCCAGCAGTTAGGACCTGAGGCCAGAGGACCCTCATCACCGAGGGGAGGAGGCTCCCAGCAGGCTCCAACTGCCACCATAAGGCCGATGTCACCAAGGCGGGGTGTGCCAACCAGGCAGGAGTGACCTCAGAGCAGAAAGCCCACCTCACAGAAGTGTGAGGAACCCAACAAGGATCAGACTGTCACCAGAGGGCCAACATCACCAAGGGAATGGGAACCAGGCAGGAGTGTCCTCACACCAGTGGGGCTACATCACCATAATTTGAGGGACCCAGCACACGTGGCCTCAAACCTGAGGACACACATCACCAAGGGGCTGGGAGTGAGGCAGGCCAGAGGATCCTCAAAAGAGAGGGACCATAGAATAAAAAAGGTGAGGAATCCCCCAGTTGGAACCTCCGGCAGGCAGCCAGGAGCAGCGAGGCTATGGGATCTAGGCAGGAGTGAACTCACACCAGAGGGCCCTCATCATGAAACTGTGAGCAACACAGCCGTTGGGACCTCAGAGCAGAAGGCTCACATGCCCATGGGGATGGGAACCTGGCAGGAGTGTCCTTGCACCACTTAGCACGAATCAGAAAATGTGGGAACCCAGCAGTTAGGGCCTGAGGCCAGAGGGCCCTCATCACCGAGGGGAGGAGGCTCCCAGCAGGCTCCAACTGCCACCATATGGCCGACGTTGCCAAGGCGGGGTGTGCCAGCCTGGCAGGAGTGACCTCAGAGCAGAGGGCCCACCTCACAGAAGGGTGAGGAACCTAACCAGGATCAGACTCTCACCAGAGGGCCAACATCACCAAGGTGATGGGAACCAGGCAAGACTGTCCTAAGAGCAGTGGGGCCAACATCACCAAGGGAATGGGAACCAGGCAAGAGTGTCCTCACACCAGTGTGGCCACATTATAGAAAGGTGAGGAACACAGCACATGTGGCCTCAAACAAGGGGACACACATCACGAAGGGGCTGGGAGTGAGGCATGCAGGAGGAGACGCACAACCGAGGGCCCATAGAATAAAAAAGGTGAGGAATCGAGAAGTTGGAAACTCCAAGCTGGAGGCCCAGAGCACTGACACTATGGGATACAGGCCAGAGTGAACACACAGCAAAGGGCCCACATCATGAAACTGTGAGCAACCCAGCAGTTGGGACCACAGAACAGAAGTCCCACATGCCCATGGGGATGGGAACCTGGCAGGAGTGACTCGCACCACTGGGCACACATCAGAAAATGTGTGGAGCCCAGCACTTAGGGCCTGACACCAGAAGGCCCTCATCACTGAGGGGAGGAGGCCCCAGCACGCTCCAACTGCCACCAGAGGGTCCACGTCGCCAAGGCGACGTGCGCCAGCCAGGCAGGATTGACCTCACAGCAGAGGGCCCACATCATGAAAGTGTGAGCAACCCAGCCGTTAGGACCTCAGAACAGAAGGCCCACACGCTCATGAGGATGGGAACCTGGCAGGAGTGCCCTCGTACCACTTAGCACGTATCAGAAAATGTGGGAACCCCGCCATTAGGGTCTGACGCCAGAGGGCCTCATCACCGCGGGAAGGAGGCTCCCAGCAGGCTCCAACTGCCACCAGGGTGCCGAAGTCAACAAGGCGGGTTGTGCCAGCCAGGCAGGAGTGACCTCAGAGAAGAGGGCTCACCTCACGGATGTGTGAGGAACCCAACCAGGATCAGAGTCTCACCAGAGGGCCCACATCACCAAGGGGATGGGAACCAGGCAGGAGTGTCCACACACCAGTGGGGCCACATCATCAAAAGATGAGGAACCCATCACATATGGCCTCAAACCTGAGGACATACATCACCATGTGGCTGGGAGTGAGGCAGGTATCTGGAGGGGCACATTTAACTCTAATTTCCCACCAGGAAGAGGAATTAACCAAAGGCTCAGAGTGCCGTGCCGGACCCTGATTATGGCCTGAAGCAAACCTGCAGTTTTGTGGCCAGCTTACAAGGAAGCGAGTTAAGAAAGGGGCTCAGGGGCACTGTAATTCACAAACCTGCAGAGATAAATGACAGCTATTGGCAAAAATATATCGAAGTAAGTCTGCAAAGAGGACTTGAAAACGAGGCAGAATTGCAGGAATCATATTTCAAGAGGTAGATTGGAATTGCATTTAAAGCATATGAAAAGCGGCAGATCTTTGACAGTGATGCACATGGACAAAAAGTGCGTATACATTTTTCCTGAATATATTCAGGAAAAAACGCATATGAACATTTTGGCCAACCAAGCACTCCAGCAATGGAAATCCACACTACAATGAAGTCACATTTCCCATTCGTCAAAAAGGCCATCTGAATAAAGTGTAAAAACCAGAAACACAGGACAGGCCATGGAGAACAGGGAGCCGTGTTATGCTGATGGGCGGGATGTAAATTGCCAACAGACACTCTGGAGATGTTCATGGTGTATCCTGAAACATCTAAAAAACAAAGCTACAGAGCCTAGGGCACTTCCACTTTTGGCCCTATAGCTTAGGAAAATTAAAATCAACAAGACACAGCCAACACAAAATTTAGGGCTGCTGTGTTTACAAGAACCTCGAGTCCAGTACAAATTAAATATCCCAGAAAGAAAAAAATGGATAAAGAAGTTGTGCTACTTACGTACAACGGAATATCACTCAGCAGTGAAATCAATGTCATCAGGCCTGTAGCAGCAAATTGAGTGGATTTAATTATGATGATTCTAAGAGAAATATGTCACACAAAGAAAGATAATTATCATAAGATATCACTAATAGAGGGAGTGTAAACTTGGCTACACATAAACTGAATTACAAAACCGAACAGAGTCTCACATTTAGATAAAAACCTTATGCTTGCTTAAGGGGAAAGTTGAGTTGGGCTGCTGTATAAAAACAGATTGAAATTAGCACACATACCATTCCATAAGCCAAATACGTAATAAACAAGACCTACTCTTTGCTCAACGAAATAGACTCATCCATGGTGTATCACCTCACACCTATTAGAATGGGCATCATCAGAAAATCTACAAACAACAAATGCTGGAAACGGTGTGGAGATAAGGAATCCTCTTCCACTATTGTTGGGAACGTAAATTGATACAGTCACTGTGGAGAACATTATGGAGTTTCTTATAAAACTAAGAATAGAATTACCATATGATACAGCAATCCCTCTACTGGGCATACACCCAGACAAAACCATAAATCAAAAAGAGACATTCACCACAATGTTCATTGCATCACTATTTACACTATCCAGGAAATGGAAGCAACCTAAATGCCCACAGACAGACGAATGCATAAAGATGTGGTACATATATAAAATGGAATATTACTAAGCCATAAAAAGGAATGAAATTGGGACATTTGTAGAGACGTTGATGGATCTAGAGACTGTCATACAGAGTGAAGTAAGTCAGAAAGAGAAAAACAAATCTTGTATATTAATGCATATATGTGGAACCTAGAAAAATTGTACAGATGAACCGTTTTGCAAGGCAGAAATAGAGCAATACATGTATACAACAAACGTATGGACAACAAGGGGGGAAAGCTGTTGGGGTTGGTGGTGGGAGGAGTTGAGATATTGGGATTGGTATGTATACATTTATATGTATAAAGTAGATAACCAAAAACAACCTGCTGTATAAAAATATAAAATTAAATTCAAAATAAAAAAATAAAATTAAAAAAAGTAAAACAGAAAAAATATTCTTCCCTTCACATACATGTATTTATATGAATAAATTATTTCCATGCTTATATCTGTAAATACACAAAAGAGGAATAAAATCTACCTTGAACCAAAAACGAAAAAAAGATAAAAAAGAACAGAACCCACCAGTTACACAGAGGAAAACCGTTTCAGGGCACTTGCTCCAATTGCAAACAATTCTGAAGTTGGTCAGTGGTGGGGAATCATCTCCCATTCAGCCAGCATGCTCCTCGCAACAAGCGTCCTCACTGCAAAGCTGGGGGACCGTGCCGAGGTATCTGTGAGTAAACGTGGGCCGAGCCCCAGGCCAGCTGCTGCTGAAATGTTCCCACCCTTCCAAGGCTAAACACCTGAATATGTACAAGGACTTGAAAACCTAGAGGAAGGGCCATGGAGCCACATGAGGGACAGCATGCCAGCCGACTTGGTGCCTGCAGGCCAGCCAGGATGGTCCTGGCCCTGGGTGCTCTTCTGGAAGCTCTCCATTTCCCTGCCTGAGATACCCCTGCTGTCCCGGCCCCCACTGCTTTCTTCCTTCCTCACCTGTGCCCAGGGAGAAATTCCAGCGGCAGGTGTGGGTGACACATTCTCTTCTTTAGCAGGTAGCATCTTGGCAACTGCTGCAGAAAGTCCAGCAGAGCCCCACTCACACTGGGACACCCACAAAGCCGTGGCCTCTCACTCCCTCCCACCAGCCCAGCCCCGAGACTGCTGACAGGGCAGAGAAAATGGCGTCAGGCACAGCTGCAGGGGCTCTTGCTGCCTGGAGCGGTGTTTATATTGATCTCAACCCAGGCACACCTGGGGAGGGCTGGCCGGCACGGTCAGGCTTCCCAAGCCAGCCAATAATCACCCCTCAGGGCTCACAGTTGCTGAAAATGGAACTTGCTGAATTGGCCAGGTCCAAGGAACAGGTGTGGGCTCCTGAGAGTCAGGATAGACAAGGGGCTGCAGCTCTGGCTTGTTTTCTAATTATATTATCTGGCCCATGAGTGGGAGACAACTTCAAGAAAACCCTCTCCTAATGAGAGGAACCCAGGAGTCAGGGAGAGGAGGGGTGGGTGGTGGTTGGAGACAGAGGCCTGGTGCCCCGGGTGCAGTGGAAGTCTCTGGAAGACCAGGTGGAGGAGGCCACACAGAGTGATGCCCAGGGTCACAGACCTGTCAGAGCTGCTGTTTGTTAGTTCAAGTCCTGCTCTGAGGTGCTCTGTGTCAGATCTGAGCGACAGGTGAGCTGGGAGTGCTCTGCAATGAGGGCTATGTGCACGGTTCCTGTGTGCCCAGCCCTGCCAAGGTACCTGCAAGGGTAGCTCTGTATCCTGGGAGGGGCCTGACCACGGGAGCCCCATGGACTGCAGAGGACCTGCCCAGGGAATCCCATATCCTGGGAGGGGCCTGAACACGAGAGCCCCGTGGGCTGGGGTGGGGGTAGGGTACCTGCCCAGGTGAGCTCCATATCCTGGGATTGGCCTGACCTCGAGAGCCCCATGGGCTGCTGGAGTCCTGGTAAAGGATGTCAGGACAGTCAGTGAAGCCACTGAGGATATACCTCCAGTAGTTCCTAAATCCTACACCCTGCTGGTCATTCTACCAACCACCAGGACTTGGTATTCTGTATTAGTCTTCACTGATGCCTTCTTTTGTATTCCATTAGTCCCAGAGTCACAAGAAATTTTGGCTTGTGAGTGACAGGACTCAACATACAACTAAAACAATACTTCCAGGCTGTCTTGCCCCAAGGGTTCAAAAATTCCCACACCATCTTTGGGGAAAGCTCAGCTAAAGACCTAAAAGTTCTACCTCTGGAAAAGGAAACACTCCTTCAATATTCAGACGACATTCTGATCGCCAGCCCTACTAAGGAGGCCTCAGAACTACCAAGCCAATAAAGGATAGAAGTTGTCCACGAAAAAGCTCAAGTATCACAGACTACGGTGACCTGCCGGGGCTTCATTCTCACAGAAGGTCGGAGAAGCCCATCCCAGGAAAGGGAAGAAACAATTTACAGCCTTACCCCTTTCTGAAACTAGAAGACAGCTTAGGGGTTCCTGGGGAAGCCAGGGTTTCCTGCCTCTGGATCCCAAACTACAGTCTACTAGCTGGGCCTCTATATGAAACACTGAAAGGAAAAGATGATGATCCTTTTGAATAGAATCCAGAAGTGGCCTTTCAAGAATGGAAAGAGCAGTCAATTCAGACCCTTGCCCTGGAACTCCCTAATTTAGCTAAACCCTTTGACCTTTACATTCCTGGTGAAAGGTGAATCGCCACTGGAGTATTATTGCAAAAACTGGGACCACTTGAAATGGAACAATGCAAGAATGCCATCCAGGTAGGATAAACTATGGTCACCAAGGGGCCTGGCCCACCGCCACATCTGGCCAAGATACTGGTGGTATCTGAAAACCTGGAAATCAGCAGCCCAAAAGGCCACCTCCCTTCTAAGGGAAACGGACCCCACGTGGTGATCCTAACCCCCAACCATGCCCTGAAGTTGCAGGGTTTGCTCCGTGGGCACACTGACCTCGATTGAGGAGGCCCTCCAACTCCAACCTCCAGAGAGATAACCGGGGGCAACGGGGCACCATGACGACCGGTGTGACCATCACTTGACCTGGAGTTTCTCTCATAAAACAACAAGAGTGTGTCCCAAAAGAGTAGACTACTGCTTGCAGTACTTACTGTACCCAGAGGGGAGCTAATAATCTTGGCGGGGGAACCGTATATCATGCTGTCACCATAGAAAAGCCTACAGACACCCTGATGATGGTGGCCAATAAGACCGGCTGGACTCCTGTTTACTTCCAAAGGCTCTTGACTCAGTGACCATCATGATCCTTCATCACCACTGACCCTGGACTGTCTGGGAGCTGAGCGGGCAGGATCCTGACACCTGGTGCTGTTTTTACGTTAATTCAGGGGCCTAATGGAAGAAAGCGCAGACTGTTGGTCAGAGCATCTAGGCTGGCAGAAACGGTCAGTCAGAGCATCTAGGCTGGCAGAAACGGTCAGCCTAAGGTGGCCGAACAAATGTGGGGCGGAGTGAAACTGGACCTCACAGCGCCACTGCACATCTCCTTTCTGGACCCTTAAAGGTCATTAGAATCTATAACACTTCCAATACTGGTGCTCAGGTGGACGAGCAGGGAGGCAGGAGGCCTGGGGACAATCAACGTCACCTGGAGGCTGCTGGGGAGAAGTTCTGACCCTCGCCCACGGGTATGAAGCCTCCTAACTCAGCACTCAGCAGTTACAGAAGAAGGGTCTGCACCCGCAGCACTCCAAGAATGAGGAAAGGGACAAAAGGCAGAAGAGAAGTTTGTCCCAGGCAAAGCCCCTTAAAAATGCCTGGGAGATAAAAATAGAATCTGGGCAATAAAATAAAGTCTAACCATTTTTATCCTTTGTGCTTTGTCTAATTTCAGGTGCTCCTAGTGTCCCGCATACAGAGGTTCCACACCCGGCACTTCAGACCAGATTTCCTAGAGCAGAATGGCTCGATGACACTTCAGCTCCTGGGGCCCAGTTCAGACTCCGTGACATAGAGCCTGAGCTGCAGCCAACCAGGTCCTCGAGAGCTCAGCCCCCTCCCTCCCAGTGACTCTGACAGGATCTCTACACAGCAGCCCAGCCCACAGCCCACAGGGTAGCACCTCTCCATTCTCTGATCAAAATATAAAGTTTCCTTTGCTTTTGAACCAAACTCAGTCTCGATCTATTGGCTCCAATGACACTGGGCAGGGGGACACTTGTTGGCGTCCACTCTGGAGGATCAGTAACAGAAATTGAGAACATTGTAACTTCAATGAACAGATGTGTGAGCCAAACTGTAATTAACATAGAACAGTGTATAAGGCTCGGGTAAAATAAGATGTTTCTAACACTTCCATTTGATATTTCCATCACTTTCTTATAAGCAAGTTCAGTGAAAAGGTTTGTCTTCTTTGTCAGGTCAATATTAGAGAAACAAAGTGATTTCTTTCCAAGGATGTACATCTAATAATCTTGGTTAAAGCTTCAATCTTGTTTTAAATGCTTTTGCATTGAAAATGATACCTCTCTTTCAGCTCCCCCATTTCTGAGAAGCATAAAATCTTATAATTTATTATTACCAAAGGGAAATGGTAGGAGGAGGGATAAATTAACAGTTTGGGATTAACACATACACACTGCTATGTATGAAATCATCAGCAAGGAACTACTGTATAGCACAGGGAACTACACTCAATATTTTGCAATAACCTATAAGGGGAAATGATCTGAAAAAGAATAGATATTTTTATTGACATCATCCATCAATGACAGTAAAAATGGAATCTAAGGGAAGACAGTGGTGAGTGCTTCTGACCCTGAAGACTTCAATCATCTAAAGTTTGGACTCTGCCTACTTCCCAAGGCCCTTAATGAACATATGTGTAGCCGTAGCTTAAAAAATTCCCCAGTTTGGGTTGCGGAGAGACACTGATATTGAAAATCCCCTGGTGTTCTCCTCACATGAATGGGACCCTTCCTACACCTAAAACATGCCTGTCACACCCAGAGGATGGTATACCGTCTGATCGGGAAAAGTTTGGAAAAGGCATCTCATCTCCTCATCTCTTGGTGCTAGGGTTCACCACTCCAGCGTCTTTACTAACAGTCTCCCCACTTGGAGATGTCAGCACTGTCAACATCCTGTTGCATACAGTTTGGAATTTGTCCAGAGGATGAAGCAGAAGGAGGAGGAACAATGAGAGACAAGTCCTAGGTGTTCGGACAGGCACATGCCACTCTAATTTCCAATCAGGAAGACGAATTGACCAAAGGCTAGGGTTGCCCATGGAAACAGAATAGGGCTTGAGGAATCCTGATGCTTTGTGGCCAGTTCCCATAAACACAAGTTGGAAAATGGAACTCAGGGGCACTAAAATTCACGAAACTGCAGAATTGAAAATATCTATCACTGAAAAATGTCTTGAGGAAAGTCAGAGAAAAGGACTTGTAAGCAACGGAGAATGGCAGGAAAGGGATTGGAAGAGGTAGAAAGGACTCGCCATTAAGCACAAGAAAAGGGGCTGAACATTGCCAACATTGCAGTTGGCCAAAAAGGGTGTATGCGTCTTTTTCTGTATATATTCAAGAAAAGGGCATACACTTTTTTAGCCAACCAAACAGGTGGGCACTGGAAATCAATACTACAAAACATATCACTTTGCATCAGTCAGAAGAGCCGTCCTCATAAAGTGTAAACACCAGAAATGCAGGACAGGGCAAGGAGAAAAGGGAGCCCTGTGAGTCTTATAGTGGAAATGTATATTGCCAACGGTCACTCTGGATAAGTCTATTGTGTTTACTAAAGCATCTAAAAAATGAGCTACCGAGCACAGGGCACTTGCACTCATGGATGTATATCTTGGGAAAAACAAAAATCGAGAGGACACAGGCACCCCAATGTTTACCACCTCTCTGTTTAAAAGATCCTCGACTAGGATATAACTTAAATGTATCTGCAGAGAAAAAACGGACAGAGATGTGGTGCTTATGTAGAGTGGAATATTACTCAGCCTGGAAATCAATGAAATACGGCCAGTTATAA
This sequence comes from Phocoena phocoena, assembly GCF_963924675.1. NCBI lineage: Eukaryota > Metazoa > Chordata > Mammalia > Artiodactyla > Phocoenidae > Phocoena > Phocoena phocoena. Next base: position 19,472,799 of record NC_089225.1, on the reverse strand, counting down.
CAACTCCGGAGGAGTTACGTGTGATCATTCGAAGTCACATAATTCAAAAAGAAAAAGACATAAGATATCACTAATACATGGAATGTTAACATGGCTACACATGAACTGAATTACAAAAGAGAAGAGGGTTTCAAATTAAGAAAACCAACTTATGCTTCCTTAAGGGGAAAGGTGAGTTGGGGTGCTGCATAAAACCAGAGATTGAAATTAGCACAGATACCATTCCATAAGCCAAATATGTAATAGTCAAGACCTACTCCTTGCTCAACGAAATGGACTCAACACGCCATATTCAACGCCTAAGAATATACCGGATTAGTAAGAATCTTAAAACCCATGGACTTATATGTCTCCGTAAGAGAATCAAGCGCGTGTACAGCGGCATAAACGAAGCAGTGAAAATCCGATAAATCCCATTATTAAAAAAATTTCAAAAACAAAACACAAAGACAGTGAAATAGAGAGCAATTCTTAAATAATTCACTCAGGGCATGTGATGCAACCGGGATTTACCACAACTACACCCAGAGCTGGTTGAGACGTAAGGCTGGACACTTCAGGCTGATAGCATTGGTGAGTTTCGGTGAGCAAATGCAGACCCTTTGAAGTCATACTGCATGGTACCCATTTCATGGGTCCCAACACTCCAGGTTCAAGGCATTCTTCCTCCAGCTAAAACATGCATGGGAAACCCAGAGTATCGTCCACCGTGTGATTGGGAAACGATTTAAAATGCATCTCAGTTTTCGTATCCTGGTCCTCGGGTTCACCATTCCAGATGCTTTACTAACACTCTCCCCGCTTGAAGAGTCAGTGCCTTTAACCTCCTCTTTGGCACAGCTTGCAATTTCTGCGCAAGATGAACAGGAATAGAGAGAACCAATGAGAGACTAGCCGTAGGTGTCTGCACGGGCAAATGTAAGGCTCATTTCCCACCAGGAAGAGGAATTAACCAAAGGCTCAGCGTGCCCTGCCGGAAATAGATTAGGGCCTGAAGAAATCCTGCGGTTTTGTGCCCAGCTCACAAGAAAGCGAGTTGAAGAAAGGAGCTCAGGGGCACTGTAATTCACAAACCTGCAGAGTTATAAATGACAGCTATCCACCAAAAATATATTGAAGTAAGCCTGCGAAGGGGACTTGAAAGCGGGGCAGAGTTTCAGGAAAACCATTGCAGGGGGTAGACTGGAATTGCCCTGAAAGCATAGGAAAAGAGGCAGAACGTCGACAATGATGCACTTGGCCAAAAAGGGCGTATGCGTTTTTTCCTGAATATATTCAGGAAAAAACGCATACGCCCTTTTTGGCCAACCAAGCAAACCTGTAAATGAAATCTGCACTACAATGAAGTCTCACTGACCCCCGTGCAAAAGGCCATCTGAAAAAAGTGTAAAATCCAGAAAGGTAGGACAGGATATGGAGAACAGGGAGCCTTGTTATGCTGATTGGCAGGATGTAAATTGCCAGCAGCCACCCTGGAGAAGTGTATGGTGTTTCCTGAAACACGTAAGAAACAAAGCAACACAGCCTATGGCACTTCCACTTATGGTCCTATAGCTTACGGAAATTAAAATCAAAAACAGACAGCCACCCCAATATTTGGGACGGCTGTGTTCACAAGAAGCTCGTCTACAGTATCAGGTAAATATCCCAGAAAGCAAAAAATGGATAAAGAAGTTGTGGCACGTACGTACAATGCAATATCACTCAGCAATGAAATCTGTGTCATCAGGCCCGTAGGGGCATAGTCAGTGGATGCAGGTACGGTGATTCTACGTGAACTACGTCACACAGAAAAAGAAACATCATAAGATATCACTAATACACGGAATGTAAACTTGACTACACATGAACTGAATTACAAAACAGAACAGGGTCTCAAATTTAGAAAACCAACTAGTGCTTGCTTATGGGGAAAGGTGCCTTGGGGTGCTGCATAAAACCAGAGACTGAAATTAGCAAAGATAACTTTCCATAAGCCAAATATGTAATAGACAAGACGTACTCCTTGCTCAACGAAATGGACTCAACACCACATATTCAACGCCTAGGAATATACCTGATTAGGAAAAATCTTAAAACCCATGGATATATATGTCTCCGTAAGAGAATCAAGCGTGTGTACAGCGGCCGAAACGCAGCAGTGAAAATCCGATAAATCCCATTATCAAAATAAATTTCGAAAACAAAACACAAAGACAGTGAAATAGAGAGCAATTCTTAAATAATTCACTCAGGGCATGTGATGCAACCGGGATTGACCACATCTACATCCAGAGCTGGTTGAGACATAAGGCTGGACACTTCAGGCTGATAGCATTGGTGTGTTTCGGTGAGCAAATGCAGACCCTTTGAAGTCATACTGCATGGTACCCATTCCATGGGTCCCAACTCTCCAGGTTCAAGGGATTCTTCCTTCAGCTAAAACATGCATGGGAAACACAGAGTATGGTACACCGGGAGATTGGGAAACGATTTAAAATGGATCTCAGTTTTCGTATCCTTGTCCTCGGGTTCACCATTCCAGACGCTTTACTAACACTCTCCCCGCTTGGAGAGTCATTGCCTATAACCTCCTGTTTGGCACAGTTTGCAATTTCTGTGCAAGATGAACAGGAATAGGGAGAACCAATGAGAGACTAGCTGTAGGTGTCTGCACGGCCAAATGTAACACTCATTGCCCACCAGGAAGAGGAATTAAACAAAGGCTCAGTGTGCCCTGCTGGAAACAGATTAGGGCCTGAAGCAATCCTGCGGTTTTGTGCCCAGCTCACAAGAAAGCGAGTTGAAGAAAGGAGCTCAGGGGAACTGTAATTAACAAATCTGCAGAGTTATAATTGACAGCTATCCTCCAAAAATATATTGAAGTAAGCCTGCGAAGGGGACTTGAAAGCGGGGCAGAATTTCAGGAAAACGATTGCAGGGGGTAGACTGGAATTGCCCTGAAAGCATAGGAAAAGAGGCAGAACGTCGACAATGATGCACTTGGCCAAAAAGGGCGTATGCGTTTTTTCCTGAATATATTCAGGAAAAAACGCATACGCCCTTTTTGGCCAACCAAGCAAGCCTGTAAAGGAAATCTGCACTACAATGAAGTCTCACTGCCCCGCGGGCAAAAGGGCCATCTGAAAAAAGTGTAGAATCCAGAAAGGTAGGACAGGATATGGAGAACAGGGAGCCTTGTTATACTGATTGGCAGGATGTAAATTGCCAACAGCCACCCTGGAGAAGTGTATGGTGTTTCCTGAAACACGTAAGAAATAAAGCAACACAGCCTATGGCAATTGCACTTATGGTCCTATTGCTTAGGGAAATTAAAATCAAAAACAGAGAGCCACCCCAAAGTTTGGGACGGCTGTGTTCCCAAGAAGCTCGTCTACAGTACCAGGCAAATATCCCAGAAAGCAAAAAATGGATAAAGAAGTTGTGGCACGTACGTGCAATGTAGTATCACTCAGCAATGAAATCTGTGTCATCAGGCCCGTAGCGGCATAGTGAGTGGATGCAGGTACGGTGATTCTACGTGAACTACGTCACACAGAAAAAGAAACATCATAAGATATCACTAATACACGGAATGTAAACTTGACTACACATGAACTGAATTACAAAACAGAACAGGGTCTCAAATTTAGAAAACCAACTAGTGCTTGCTTATGGGGAAAGGTGCCTTGGTGTGCTGCATAAAACCAGAGACTGAAATTAGCACAGATAACATTCCATAAGCCAAATATGTAATAGACAAGACCTACTCCTTGCTCAACGAAATGGACTCAACACCACATATTCAACGCTAGGAATATACCTGACTAGGAAGAATCTTAAAACCCATGGATATATATTTCTCCCTAAGAGAATCAAGCGTGTGTACAGCGGCCGAAACGCAACAGTGAAAATCCGATAAATCCCATTATCAAAATAAATTTCGAAATCAAAACACAAAGACAGTGAAATAGAGAGCAATTCTTAAATAATTCACTCAGGGCATGTGATGCAACCGGGATTGACCACATCTACACCCAGAGCTGGTTGAGACATAAGGCTGGACACTTCAGGCTGATAGCATTGGTGAGTTTCGGTGAGCAAATGCAGACCCTTTGAAGTCATACTGCATGGTATCCATTCCATGGGTCCCAACTCTCCAGGTTCAAGGGATTCTTCCTCCAGCTAAAACATGCATGGGAAACCCAGAGTATCGTCCACCGTGTGATTGGGAAACGATTTAAAATGCATCTCAGTTTTCGTATCCTGGTCCTCGGTTTCACCATTCCAGATGCTTTACTAACACTCTCCCTTCTTGGAGAGTCAGTGCCTTTAACCTCCTGTTTGGCAGAACTTGCAATTTCTGTGCAAAATGAACAGGACTAGAGAGAACCAATGAGAGACTAGCTGTAGGAGTCTGCACGGGCAAATGTAACACTCATTGCCCACTAGGAAGAGGAATTAAACAAAGGCTCAGTGTGCCCTGCCGGAAACAGATTTGGGCCTGAAGCAATCTTGCGGTTTTGTGCCCAGCTCACAAGAAAGCGAGTTGAAGAAAGGAGCTCAGGGGCACTGTAATTCACAAACCTGCAGAGTTATAAATGACAGCTATCCTCCAAAAATATATTGAAGTAAGCCTGCGAAGGGGACTTGAAAGCGGGGCAGAATTTCAGGAAAACGATTGCAGGGAGTACACTGGAATTGCCCTGAAAGCATAGGAAAAGAGGCAGAACGTCGACAATGATGCACTTGGCCAAAAAGAGCGTATGCGTTTTTTCCTGAATATATTCAGGAAAAAACGCATACGCCCTTTTTGGCTAACCAAGCAAGCCTGTAAAGGAAATCTGCACTACAATGAAGTCTCACTGCCCCCCCGGGCAAAAGGGCCATCAGAAAAAAGTGTAAAATCCAGAAAGTTAGGACAGTATATGGAGAACAAGGAGCCTTGTTATGCTGATTGGCAGGATGTAAATTGCCAGCAGCCACCCTGGAGAAGTGTATGGTGTTTCCTGAAACACGTAAGAAACAAAGCAACACAGCCAATGGCACTTCCACTTATGGTCCTATAGCTTACGGAAATTAAAATCAAAAACAGACAGCCACCCCAATATTTGGGACGGCTGTGTTCACAAGAAGCTCGTCTACAGTATCAGGTAAATATCCCAGAAAGCAAAAAATCGATAAAGAAGTTGTGGCACGTACGTACAATGCAATATCACTCAGCAATGAAATCTGTGTCATCAGGCCCGTAGCAGCATAGTGTGTGGATGCAGGTACGGTGATTCTACGTGAACTACGTCACACAGAAAAAGAAACATCATAAGATATCACTAATACACGGAATGTAAACTTGACTACACATGAACTGAATTACAAAACAGAACAGGGTCTCAAATTTAGAAAACCAACTTGTGCTTGCTTATGGGGAAAGGTGCGTTGGGGTGCTGCATATAACCAGAGACTGAAATTAGCACAGATAACTTTCCATAAGCCAAATATGTAATAGACAAGACCTACTCCTTGCTCAACGAAATGGACCCAACACCACATATTCAACGCCTAGGAATATACCTGACTAGGAAGAATCTTAAACCCATGGATATATATGTCTCCGTAAGAGAATCAAGCGTATGTACAGCGGCCGAAACGCAGCAGTGAAAATCTGATAAATCCCATTGTCAAAATAAATTTCGAAAACAAAACACAAAGACAGTGAAATAGAGAGCAATTCTTAAATAATTCACTCAGGGAATGTGATGCAACCGGGATTTAACACATCTACACCCAGAGCTGGTTGAGACATAAGGCTGGACACTTCAGGCTGATAGCATTGGTGAGTTTCGGTGAGCAAATGCAGACCCTTTGAAGTCATACTGCATGGTACCCATTCCATGGGTCCCAACTCTCCAGGTTCAAGGCATTCTTCCTCCAGCTAAAACATGCATGGGAAACCCACAGTATCGTCCACCGTGTGATTGGGAAACGATTTGAAATGCATCTCAGTTTTCGTATCCTGGTCCTCGGGTTCACCATTCCAGATGCTTTACTAACACTTTCCCCGCTTGGAGAGTTAGTGCCTTTAACCTCCTGTTTGGCACAGCTTGCAATTTCTGTGCAAGATGAACAGGAATAGGGAGAACCAATTAGAGACTAGCTGTAGGTGTCTGCACGGGCAAATGTAACGCACATTGCCGACCAGGAAGAGGAATTAAACAAAGGCTCAGCCTGCCCTGCTGCAAACAGATTAGGGCCTGAAGCAATCCTGCGGTTTTGTGCTCAGCTCACAAGAAAGCGAGTTGAAGAAAGGATATCAGGGGCACTGTAATTCATAAACCTGCAGAGTTATAAATGACAGCTATCCTCCAAAAATATATTGAAGTAAGCCTGCGAAGGGGACTTGAAAGCGGGGCAGAATTTCAGGAAAACGATTGCAGGGGTAGACGGGAATTGCCCTGAAAGCATAGGAAAAGAGGCAGAACGTTGACAATGATGCACTTGGCCAAAAAGGGCGTATGCGTTTTTTCCTGAATATATTCAGGAAAAAACGCATACGCCCTTTTTGGCCAACCAAGCAAGCCTGTAAAGGAAATCTGCACTACAATGAAGTCTCACTGCCCCCCGGGCAAAAGGGCCATCTGAAAAAAGTGTAAAATCCAGAAAGGTAGGACAGGATATGGAGAACAGGGAGCCTTGTTATACTGATTGGCAGGATGTAAATTGCCAACAGCCACCCTGGAGAAGTGTATGGTGTTTCCTGAAACACGTAAGAAATAAAGCAACACAGGCTATGGCAATTGCACTTATGGTCCTATTGCTTAGGGAAATTAAAATCAAAAACAGAGAGCCACCCCAAAGTTTGGGACGGCTGTGTTCCCAAGAAGCTCGTCTACAGTACCAGGCAAATATCCCAGAAAGCAAAGAATGGATAAAGAAGTTGTGGCACGTACGTACAATGCAATATCACTCAGCAATGAAATCTGTGTCATCAGGCCCGTAGCGGCATAGTGAGTGGATGCAGGTACGGTGATTATACCTGAACTAAGTCACACAGAAAAAGAAACATCATAAGATATCACTAATACACGGAATGTAAACTTGACTACACATGAACTGAATTACAAAACAGAACATGGTCTCAAATTTAGAAAACCAACTAGTGCTTGCTTATGGGGAAAGGTGCGTTGGGGTGCTGCATAAAACCAGAGACTGAAATTGGCACAGATAACATTCCATAAGCCAAATATGTAATAGACAAGACCTACTCCTTGCTCAACGAAATGGACCCAACACCACATATTCAACGCCTAGGAATATACCTGACTAGCAATAATCTTAAAACCCATGGATATATATGTCTCCGTAAGAGAACCAAGCGTGTGTACAGTGGCCGAAACGCAGCAGTGAAAATCCGATAAATCTCATTATCAAAATAAATTTCGAAAACAAAACACAAAGACAGTGAAATAGAGAGCAATTCTTAAATAATTCACTCAGGGCATGTGATGCAACCGTGATTGACCACATCTACACCCAGAGCTGGTTGAGACATAAGGCTGGACACTTCAGGCTGATAGCATTGGTGAGTTTCGGTGAATAAATGCAGACCCTTTGAAGTCATATTGCATGGTACCCATTCCATGGGTCCCAACTCTCCAGGTTCAAGGGATTCTTCCTTCAGCTAAAACATGCATGGGAAACACAGAGTATGGTACACCGTGAGATTGGGAAACGATTTCAAATGCATCTCAGTTTTCGTATCCTTGTGCTCGGGTTCACCAATCCAGACGCATTACTAACACTCTCCCCGCTTGGAGAGTCAGTGCCTTTAACCTCCTCTTTGGCACAGTTTGCAATTTCTGTGCAAGATGAACAGGAATAGGGAGAACCAATGAGAGACTAGCTATAGGTGTCTGCATGGGAAATGTAACGCTCATTTCCCACCAGGAAGAGGAATTAAACTAAGGATCAGCGTGCCCTGCCGGAAACAGATTAGGGCCTGAAGCAATCCTGCGGTTTTGTGCCCAGATCACAAGAAAGCGAGTTGAAGAAAGGAGCTCAGGGGCACTGTAATTCACAAACCTGCAGAGTTATAAATGACAGCTATCCTCCAAAAATATATTGAAGTAAGCCTGCGAAGGGGAGTTGAAAGCGGGGCAGAATTTCAGGAAAACCATTGCAGGGGGTAGCCTGGAATTGCCCTGAAAGCATAGGAAAAGTGGCACAACGTCGACAATGATGCACTTGGCCAAAAAGGGCGTATGCGTTTTTTCCTGAATATATTCAGGCAAAAATGCATACGCACTTTTTGGCCAACCAAGCAAGCCTGTAAAGGAAATCTGCACTACAATGAAGTCTCACTGCCCCCCTGGCAAAGGGGCCATCTGAAAAAAGTATAAAATCCAGAAAGGTAGGACAGGATATGGAGAACAGGGAGCTTTGCTATGCTGATTGGCAGGATGTAAATTGCCAACAGCCACCCTGGAGAAGTGTATGGTGTTTCCACAAACACGTAAGAAATAAAGCAACACAGCCTATGGCAATTGCACTTATGGTCCTATTCCTTAGGGAAATTAAAATCAAAAACAGAGAGCCACCCCAAAGTTTGGGACGGCTGTGTTCCCAGGAAGCTCGTCGACAGTAGCAGGTAAATATCCCAGAAAGCAAAAAATGGATAAAGAAGTTGTGGCACGTACGAGCAATGCAATATCACTCGGCAATGAAATCTGTGTCATCAGGCCCGTAGCGGCATAGTGAGTGGATGCAGGTACGGTGATTCTACGTGAACTACGTCACACAGAAAAAGAAACATCATAAGATATCCCTAATATACAGAATGTAAACTTGACTACACATGAACTGAATTACAAAACAGAACAGGGTCTCAAATTTAGAAAACCAACTAGTGCTTGCTTATGTGGAAAGGTGCCTTGGGGTGCTGCATAAAACCAGAGACTGAAATTAGCACAGATAACATTCCATAAGCCAAATATGTAATAGACAAGACCTACTCCTTGCTCAACGAAATGGACCCAACACCACATATTCAACGCCTAGGAATATACCTGACTAGGAAGAATCTTTAAACCCATGGATATATATGTCTCCGTAAGAGAATCAAGCGTGTGTACAGCGGCCGAAACGCAGCAGTGAAAATCTGATAAATCCCATTATCAAAATAAATTTCGAAAACAAAACACAAAGACAGTGAAATAGAGAGCAATTCTTAAATAATTCACTCAGGGAATGTGATGCAACCGGAATTGACCACATCTACACCCAGAGCTGGTTGAGACATAAGGCTGGACACTTCAGGCTGATAGCATTGGTGAGTTTCGGAGAGCAAATGCAGACCCTTTGAAGTCATACTGCATGGTACCCATTCCATGGGTCCCAACTCTCCAGATTCAAGGGATTCTTCCTCCAGCTAAAACATGCATGGGAAACCCAGAGTATCGTCCACGGTGTGATTGGGAAACGATTTAAAATGCATCTCAGTTTTCGTATCCTAGTCCTCGGGTTCACCATCCCAGATGCTTTACTAACACTCTCCCCGCTTGGAGAGTCAGTGCCTTTAACCTCCTCTTTGGCACAGCTTGCAATTTCTGTGCAAGATGAACAGGAATAGGGAGAACCAATGAGAGACTAGCTGTAGGTGTCTGCACGGGCAAATGTAACGCTCATTTCCCACCAGGAAGAGGAATTAACCAAAGGCTCAGCATGCCCTGCCGGAAACAGATTAGGACCTGAAGCAATCCTGCGGTTTTGTGCCCAGCTCACAAGAAAGCGTGTTGAAGAAAGGAGCTCACGGGCACTGTAATTCACAAACCTGCAGAGTTATAAATGACAGCTATCCTCCAAAAATATATTGAAGTAAGCCTGCGAAGGGGACTTGAAAGCGCGGCAGAATTTTAGGAAAACGATTGCAGGGGGTAGACTGGAATTGCCCTGAAAGCATAGGAAAAGAGGCACAACGTTGACAATGATGCACTTGGCCAAAAAGGGCGTATGCGTTTTTTCCTGAATATATTCAGGAAAAAACGCATACGCCCTTTTTGGCCAACTAAGCAAGCCTGTAAAGGAAATCTGCACTACAATGAAATCTCACTGCCCCCCCCCAGGGCAAAAGGGCCATCTGAAAAAAGTGTAAAATGCAGAAAGGTAGGACAGGATATGGAGAACAGGGAGCCTTGTTATGCTGATTGGCAGGATGTAAATTGCCAGCAGCCACCCTGGAGAAGTGTATGGTGTTTCTTGAAACACGTAAGAAACAAAGCAACACAGCCTATGGCACTTCCACTTATGGTCCTATTGCTTAGGGAATTTAAAATCAAAAACAGACAGCCACCCCAATATTTGGGACGGCTGTGTTCCCAAGAAGCTCGTCTACAGTACCAGGTAAATATCCCAGAAAGCAAAAATTGAATAAAGAAGTTGTGGCACGTATGTGCAAAGCAATATCACTCAGCAATGAAATCTGTGTCATCAGGCCCGTAGCGGCATAGTGAGTGGATGCAGGTATGGTGATTCTACGTCAACTACGTCACACAGAAAAAGAAACATCATAAGATATCACTAATACACGGAATGTAAACTTGACTACACATGAACTGAATTACAAAACAGAACAGGGTCTCAAATTTAGAAAACCAACTAGTGCTTGCTTATGGGGAAGTTGCCTTGGGGTGCTGCATAAAACCAGAGACTGAAATTAGCACAGATAACATTCCATAAGCCAAATATGTAATAGACAAGTCCTACTCCTTGCTCAACGAAATGGACTCAAAACCACATATTCAACGCCTAGGAATATACCTGACTAGGAAGAATCTTAAAACCCATGGATGTATATGTCTCCGTAAGAGAATCAAGCGTGTGTACAGCGGCCGAAACGCAGCAGTGAAAATCCGATAAATCCCATTATCAAAATAAATTTCGAAAACAAAACACAAAGACAGTGAAATAGAGAGCAATTTTTAAATAATTCACTCAGGGCATGTGATGCAACCGGGATTGACCACATCTACACCCCGAGCTGGTTGAGACATAACGCTGGACACTTCAGACTGAGAGCATTGGTGAGTTTCGGTGAGCAAATGCAGACCCTTTGAAGTCATACTGCGTGGTACCTATTCCATGGGTCCCAACTCTTCAGGTTCAAGGGATTCTTCCTCCAGGTAAAACATGCATGGGAAACCCACAGTATGGTCCACCGTGTGATTGGGAAACAATTTAAAATGCATCTCAGTTTTCGTATCCTGGTCCTCGGGTTCACCATTCCAGATGCTTTACTAACACTCTCCCTGCTTGGAGAGTCAGTGCCTTTAACCTCCTGTCTGGCACAGCTTGCAATTTCTTTGCAAGATGAACAGGAATAGGGAGAACCAATGAGAGACTAGCTGTAGGTGTCTGCACGGGCAAATGTAACGCTCATTGCCCACCAGGAAGAGGAATTAAACAAAGGCTCAGTGTGCCCTGCTGGAAACAGATTAGGGCCTGAAGCAATCCTGCGGTTTTGTGCCCAGCTCACAAGAAAGCGAGTTGAAGAAAGGAGCTCAGGGGCACTGTAATTCACAAACCTGCAGAGTTATAAATGACAGCTATCCTCCAAAAATATATTGAAGTAAGCCTGCGAAGGGGACTTGAAAGCGGGGCAGAATTTCAGGAAAACGATTGCAGGGGGTAGACTGGAATTGCCCTGAAAGCATAGGAAAAGAGGCAGAACGTCGACAATGATGCACTTGGCCAAAAAGGGCGTATGCGTTTTTTCCTGAATATATTCAGGAAAAAACGCATACGCACTTTTTGGCCAACCAAGCAAGCCTGTAAATGAAATCTGCACTAAAATGAAGTCTCACTGCCCCCCCGGGCAAAAGGGCCATCTGAAAAAAGTGTAAAATCCAGAAAGGTAGGACAGGATATGGAGAACAGGGAGCCTTGTTATGCTGATTGGCAGGATGTAAATTGCCAGCAGCCACCCTGGTGGAGTGTATGGTGTTTCCTGAAACACGTAAGAAACAAAGCAACACAGCCTATGGCACTTCCACTTATGGTCCTATAGCTTACGGAAATTAAAATCTAAAACAGACAGCCACCCCAATATTTGGGACGGCTGTGTTCACAAGAAGCTCGTCTACAGTATCAGGTAAATATCCCAGAAAGCAAAAAATGGATAAAGAAGTTGTGGCATGTACGTGCAATGCAATATCACTCAGCAATGAAATCTGTGTCATCAGGCCCGTAGCGGCATAGTGAGTGGATGCAGGTACGGTGATTCTACGTGAACTACGTCACACAGAAAAAGAAACATCATAAGATATCACTAATACACGGAATGTAAAATTGACTACACATGAACTGAATTACAAAACAAAACATGGTCTCAAATTTAGAAAATCAACTAGTGCTTGCTTATGGGGAAAGGTGCCTTAGGGTGCTGCATAAAACCAGAGACTGAAATTAGCACAGATAACATTCCATAAGCCAAATATGTAGTAGACAAGACCTACTCCTTGTTCAACAAAATGGACTCAACACCACATATTCAACGCCTAGGAATATACCTGACTAGGAAGAATCTTAAAACCCATGGATTTCTATGTCTCCGTAAGAGAATCAAGCATGTGTACAGCGGCATAAACGCAGCAGTGAAAATCCGATAAATCCCATTATCAAAATAAATTTCAAAAACAAAACACAAAGACAGTGAAATAGCGAGCAATTCTTAAATAATTCACTCAGGGCATGTGATGCAACCGGGATTGACCACATCTACACCCCGAGCTGGTTGAGACATAAGGCTGGACACTTCAGGCTGATAGCATTGGTGAGTTTCGGTGAACAAATGCAGACTCTTTGAATTCATACTGCATGGTACCCATTCCATGGGTCCCAACTCTCCAGGTTCAAGGGATTCTTCCTCCAGCTGAAACATGCATGGGAATCACAGAGTATGGTACACCGTGAGATTGGGAAACGATTTAAAATGGATCTCAGTTTTCGTATCGTTGTCCTCGGGTTCACCATTCCAGACGCTTTACTAACACTCTCCCCGCTTGGAGAGTCAGTGCCTTTAACCTCCTGTTTGGCACAGTTTGCAATTTCTTTGCAAGATGAACAGGAATAGGGAGAACCAATGAGAGACTAGCTGTAGGTGTCTGCACGGCCCAATGTAACACTCTGTGCCCACCAGGAAGAGGAATTAAACAAAGGCTCAGTGTGCCCTGCTGGAAACAGATTAGGGCCTGAAGCAATCCTGCGATTTTGTGCCCAGCTCACAAGAAAGCGAGTTGAAGAAAGGAGCTCAGGGGCACTGTAATTCACAAACCTGCAGAGTTATAAATGACAGCTATCCTCCAAAAATATATTGAAGTAAGCCTGCGAAGGGGACTTGAAAGTGGGGCAGAATTTCAGGAAAACGATTGCAGGGGGTAGACTGGAATTGCCCTGAAAGCATAGGAAAAGAGGCAGAACGTCGAAAATGATGCACATGGCCAAAAAGTGCGTATGCGTTTCTTCCTGAATATATTCAGGAAAAAACGCATACGCCCTTTTTGGCCAACCAAGCAAGCCTGTAAAGGAAATCTGCACTACAATGAAGTCTCACTGCCCCCCGGGCAAAAGGGCCATCTGAAAAAAGTTTAAAATCCAGAAAGTTAGGACAGGATATGGAGAACAGGGAGCCTTGTTATGCTGATTGGCAGGATGTAAATTGCCAGCAGCCACCCTGGTGGAGTGTATGGTGTTTCCTGAAACACGTAAGAAATAAAGCAACACAGCCTATGGCAATTGCACATATGGTCCTATTGCTTAGGGAAATTAAAATCAAAAACAGAGAGCCACCCCAAAGTTTGGGACGGCTGTGTTCCCAAGAAGCTCGTCTACAGTACCAGGTAAATATCCCAGAAAGCAAAAAATGGATAAAGAAGTTGTGGCACGTACGTGCAATGCAGTATCACTCAGCAATGAAATCTGTGTCATCAGGCCCGTAGCGGCATAGTGAGTGGATGCAGGTACGGTGATTCTACGTGAACTACGTCACACAGAAAAAGAAACATCATAAGATATCACTAATACACGGAATGTAAACTTGACTACACATGAACTGAATTACAAAACAGAACAGGGTCTCAAATTTAGAAAACCAACTAGTGCTTGCTTATGGGGAAAGGTGCCTTGGGGTGCTGCATAAAACCGCAGACTGAAATTAGCACAGATAACTTTCCATAAGCCAAATATGTAATAGACAAGACCTACTCCTTGCTCAATGAAATGGACCCAATACCACATATTCAACGCCTAGGAATATACCTGACTAGGAAGAATCTTAAAACCCATGGATATATATGTTTCCGTAAGAGAATCAAGCGTGTGTACAGCGGCCGAAACGCAGCAGTGAAAATCCGATAAATCCCATTATCAAAATAAATTTCGAAAACAAAACACAAAGACAGTGTAATAGAGAGCAATTCTTAAATAATTCACTCAGGGCATGTGATGCAACCGGGATTGACCACATCTACACCCAGAGCTGGTTGAGACATAAGGCTGGACACTTCAGGCTGATAGCATTGGTGAGATTCGGTGAGCAAATGCAGACCCTTTGAAGTCATACTGCATGGTACCCATTCCATGGGTCCCAACTCTCCAGGTTCAAGGGATTCTTCCTCCAGCTAAAACATTAATGGGAAACCCAGAGTATCGTCCACCGTGTGATTGGGAAACGATTAAAAATGCATCTCAGTTTTCGTATCCTGGTCCTCGGGTTCACCATTCCAGATGCTTTACTGACACTCTCCCCGCTTGGTGAGTCACTGCCTTTAACCTCCTGTTTGGCACAGCTTGCAATTTCTGTGCAAGATGAACAGGAATAGGGAGAACCAATGAGAGACTAGCTGTAGGTGTCTGCACGGGCAAATGTAACGCTCATTGCCCACCAGGAAGAGGAAATAAACAAAGGCTCAGTGTGCCCTGCTGGAAACAGATTAGGGCCTGAAGCAATCCTGCGGTTTTGTGCCCAGCTCACAAGAAAGCGATTTGAAGAAAGGAGTTCAGGGGCACTGTAATTCACAAACCTGTAGAGTTATAAACGACAGCTATCCTCCAAAAATATATTGAAGTAAGCCTGCGAAGGGGACTTGAAAGCGGGGCAGAATTTCAGGAAAACGATTGCAGGGGTAGACTGGAATTGCCCTGAAAGCATAGGAAAAGAGGCAGAATATCGACAATGATGCACTTGGCCAAAAAGGGCGTATGCGTTTTTTCCTGAATATATTCAGTAAAAAACGCATATGCACTTTTTGGCCAACCAAGCAAGCCTGTAAAGGAAATCTGCACTACAATGAAGTCTCACTGCCCCCCGGGCAAAAGGGCCATCAGAAAAAAGTTTAAAATCCAGAAAGGTAGGACAGGATATGGAGAACAGGGAGTCTTGTTATGCTGATTGGCAGGATGTAAATTGCGAGCAACCACCCTGGTGGAGTGTATGGTGTTTCCTGAAACACATAAGAAATAAAGCAACACAGCCTATGGCAATTGCACTTATGGTCCTGTTGCTTAGGGAAATTAAAATCAACAACAGAGAGCCACCCCAAAGTTTGGGACGGCTGTGTTCCCAAGAAGCTCGTCTACAGTACCAGGTAAATATCCCAGAAAGCAAAAACTGGATAAAGAATTGTGGCACGTACGTGCAATGCAGTATCACTCAGCAATGAAATCTGTGTCATCAGGCCCGTAGTGGCATAGTGAGTGGATGCACATACGGTGATTCTATGTGAACTACGTCACACAGAAAAAGAAACATCATAAGATGTCACTAATACACGGAATGAAAACTTGACTACACATGAACTGAATTACAAAACAGAACAGGGTCTCAAATTTAGAAAAAACAACTAGTGCTTGCTTATGGGGAAAGGTGCCTTGGGGTGCTGCATAAAACCAGAGACTGAAATTAGCACAGATAACTTTCCATAAGCCAAATATGTAATAGAGAAGACCTACTCCTTGCTCAACGAAATGGACCCAACACCACATATTCAACGCCTAGGAATATACCTGACTAGGAAGAATCTTAAAACCCATGGATATATATGTCTCCGATAGGGAATCAAGCGTGTGTACAGCGGCAGAAACGCAGCAGTGAAAATCCGATAAATCCCATTATCAAAATAAATTTTGAAAACAAAACACAAAGACAGTGAAATAGAGAGCAATTCTTAAATAATTTACTCAGGGCATGTGATGCAACCGGGATTGACCACATCTACACCCAGAGCTGACTGAGACATAAGGCTGGACACTTCAGGCTGATAGCATTGGTGAGTTTCGGTGAGCAAATGCAGACCCTTTGAAGTCATACTGCATGGTACCCATTCCATGGGTCCCAACTCTCCAGGTTCAAGGCATTCTTCCTCCAGCTAAAACATGCATGGGAAACCCAGAGTATCATCCACCGTGTGATAGGAAAATGATGTAAAATGCATCTCACTTTTCGTATCCTGGTTCTCGGGTTCACCATTCCAGATGCTTTACTAACACTCTCCCCGCTTGGAGGGTCAGTGCCTTTAACCTCCTGTTTGGCACAGCTTGCAATTTCTGTGCAAGATGAACAGGAATAGGGAGAACCAATGAGAGACTAGCTGTAGGTGTCTGCACGGGCAAATGTAACGCTCATTGCCCACCAGGAAGAGGAATTAAACAAAGGCTCAGTGTGCCCTGCTGGAAACAGATTAGGGCCTGAAGCAATCCTGCGGTTTTGTGCCCAGCTCACAAGAAAGCGAGATGAAGACAGGAGCTCAGGGGCACTGTAATTCACAAACCTGCAGAGTTATAAATGACAGCTATCCTCCAAAAATATATTGAAGTAAGCCTGCGAAGGGGACTTGAAAGCGGGGCAGAATTTCAGGAAAACGATTGCAGGGGTACACTGGAATTGCCCTGAAAGCATAGGAAAAGAGGCAGAACGTCGACAATGATGCACTTGGCCAAAAAGGGTGTATGCGTTTTTTCCTGAATATATTCAGGAAAAAACGCATACGCCCTCTTGGCCAACCAAGCAAGCCTGAAAAGGAAATCTGCACTACAATGAAGTCTCACTGCCCCCCGGGCAAGAGGGCCATCTGAAAAAAGTGTAAAATCCAGAAAGGTAGGACAGGATATGGAGAACAGGTAGCCTTGTTATGCTGATTGGCAGGATGTAAATTGCCAGCAGCCACCCTGGAGAAGTGTATGGTGTTTCCTGAAACACGTAAGAAACAAAGCAACACAGCCTATGGCACTTCCACTTATGGTCCTATAGCTTATGGAATTTAAAATCAAAAACAGACAGCCACCCCAATATTTGGGACGGCTGTGTTCACAAGAAGCTCGTCTACAGTATCAGGTAAATATCCCAGAAAGCAAAAAATGGATAAAGAAGTTGTGGCACATACGTACAATGCAATATCACACAGCAATGAAATCTGTGTCATCAGGCCCGTAGCGGCATAGTGAGTGGATGCAGGTACGGTGATTCTACGTGAACTACGTCACACAGAAAAAGAAACATCATAAGATATCACTAATACACGGAATGTAAACTTGACTACACATGAACTGAATTACAAAACAGAACAGGGTATCAAATTTAGAAAACCAACTCTTGCTTGCTTATGGGAAAAGGTGCCTAGGGTTGCTGCATAAAACCAGAGACTGAAATTAGCACAGATAACTTTCCATAAGCCAAATATGTAATAGACAAGACCTACTCTTTGCTCAACGAAATGGACCCAACACCACATATTCAACGCCTAGGAATATACCTGAATAGGAAGAACTTTAAAACCCATGGATATATATGTCTCTGTAAGAGAATCAAGCGTGTGTACAGCGGCCGAAACGCAGCAGGGAAAATCCGATAAATCCCATTATCAAACTAAATTTCGAAAACGAAGCACAAAGACAGTGAAATAGAGAGCAATTCTTAAATAATTCACTCAGGGCATGTGATGCAACCGGGATTGACCACATCTACACCCAGAGCTGGTTGAGACATAAGGCTGGACACTTCAGGCTGATAGCATTGGTGAGTTTCGGTGTGCAAATGCAGACCCTTTGAAGTCATACTGCATGGTACCCATTCCATGGGTCCCAACTCTCCAGGTTCAAGGCATTCTTCCTCCAGCTAAAACATGCATGGGAAACCCAGATTATCGTCCACCGTGTGATTGGGAAACGATTTAAAATGCATCTCAGTTTTCGTATCCTGGTCCTCGGGTTCACCATTCCAGATGCTTTACTAACACTCTCCCCGCTTGGAGAGTCAGTGCCTTTAACCTCCTCTTTGGCACAGCTTGCAATTTCTGTGCAAGATGAACAGGAATAGGGAGAACCAATGAGAGACTAGCTGTAGGTGTCTGCACGGGCAAATGTAACGCTCATTGCCGACCAGGAAGAGGAATTAAACAAAGGCTCAGCGTGCCCTGCTGAAAACAGATTAGGGCCTGAAGCAATCCTGCGGTTTTGTGCCCAGCTCACAAGAAAGCGAGTTGAAGAAAGGAGCTCAGGGGCACTGTAATTCACAAACCTGCAGAGTTATAAATGACAGCTATCCTCCAAAAATATATTGAAGTAAGCCTGCGAAGGGGACTTGAAAGCGGGGCAGAATTTCAGGAAAACGATTGCAGGGGTAGACTGGAATTGCCCTGAAAGCATAGGAAAAGAGGCAGAACGTCGAAAATGATCCACTTGGCCAAAAAGGGTGTATGCGTTTTTTCCTGAATATATTCAGGAAAAAACGCATACGCACTTTTTGGCCAACCAAGCAAGCCTGTAAAGGAAATCTGCACTACAATGAAGTCTCACTGCCCCCTGGGCAAAAGGGCCATCTGAAAAAAGTGTAAAATCCAGAAAGGTAGGACAGGATATGGAGAACAGGGAGCCTTGTTATGCTGATTGGCAGGATGTAAATTGCCAGCAGCCACCCTGGAGAATTGTATGGTGTTTCCTGAAACACGTAAGAAACAAAGCAACACAGCCTATGGCACTTCCACTTATGGTCCTATAGCTTACGGAAATTAAAATCAAAAACAGACAGCCACCCAAATATTTGGGACGGCTGTGTTCACAAGAAGCTCGTCTACAGTATCAGGTAAATATCCCAGAAAGCAAAAAATGGATAAAGAAGTTCTGGCACGTACGTACAATGCAATATCACTCAGCAATGAAATCTGTGTCATCAGGCCCGTAGCGGCATAGTGAGTGGATGCAGGTACGGTTATTCTACGTGAGCTACGTCACACAGAAAAAGAAACATCATAAGATATCACTAATACACGGAATGTAAACTTGACTACACATGAACTGAATTACAAAACAGAACAGGGTCTCAAATTTAGAAAACCAACTAGTGCTTGCTTATGGGGAAAGGTGCCTTGGGGTGCTGCATAAAACCAGAGACTGGAATTAGCACAGATAACTTTCCATAAGCCAAATATGTAATAGACAAGACCTACTCCTTGCTCAACGAAATGGACCCAACACCACATATTCAACGCCTAGGAATATACATGACTAGGAAGAATCTTAAAACCCATGGATATATATGTCTCCGTAAGAGAATCAAGCGTGTGTACAGCGGCCGAAACGCAGCAGTGAAAATCCGATAAATCCCATTATCAAAATAAATTTCGAAAACAAAACACAAAGACAGTGAAATAGAGAGCAATTCTTAAATAATTTACTCAGGGCATGTGATGCAACCGGGATTGACCACATCTACACCCAGAGCTGGTTGAGACATAAGGCTGGACACTTGAGGCTGATAGCATTGGTGAGTTTCGGTGAGCAAATGCAGACCCTTTGAAGTCATACTGCATGGTACCCATTCCATGGGTCCCAACTCTCCAGGTTCAAGGGATTCTTCCTCCAGCTAAAACATGCATGGGAAACCCAGAGTATCGTCCACCGTGTGATTGGGAAACGATTTAAAATGCATCTCAGTTTTCGTATCCTGGTCCTCGGGTTCACCATTCCAGATGCTTTACTAACACTCTCCCCGCTTGGAGAGTCAGTGCCTTTAAACTCCTCTTTGGCACAGCTTGCAATTTCTGTGCAAGATGAACAGGAATAGGGAGAACCAATGAGAGACTAGCTGTAGGTGTCTGCACGGGCAAATGTAACGCTCATTGCCCACCAGGAAGAGGAATTAAACAAAGGCTCAGTGTGCCCTGCTGGAAACAGATTAGGGCCTGAAGCAATCCTGCGGATTTGTGCCCAGCTCACAAGAAAGCGAGTTGAAGAAAGGAGCTCAGGGGCACTGTAATTCACAAACCTGCAGAGTTATAAAGGACAGCTATCCTCCAAAAATATATTGAAGTAAGCCTGCGATGGGGACTTGAAAGCGGGGCAGAATTTCAGGAAAACGATTGCAGGGGGTAGACTGGAATTGCCCTGAAAGCATAGGAAAAGAGGCAGAACGTCGACAATGATGCACTTGGCCAAAAAGGGCGTATGCGTTTTTTCCAGAATATATTCAGGAAAAAACGCATACGCCCTTTTTGGCCAACCAAGCAAGCCTGTAAAGGAAATCTGCACTACAATGAAATCTCACTGCCCACCCCCAGGGCAAAAGGGCCATCTGAAAAAAGTGTAAAATCCAGAAAGGTAGGACAGGATATGGAGAACAGGGAGCCTTGTTATGCTGATTGGCAGGTTGTATATTGTGAACAGCCAACCTGGAGAAGTGTATGGTGTTTCCTGAAACACGTAAGAAATAAAGCAACACAGCCTATGGCAATTGCACTTATGGTCCTATTGCTTAGGGAAATTAAAATCAAAAACAGAGAGCCACCCCAAAATTTGGGACGGCTGTGTTCCCAAGAAGCTCGTCTACAGTACCAGGTAAATATCACAGAAAGCAAAAAATAGATAAAGAAGTTGTGGCACGTACGTGCAATGCAATATCACTCAGCAATGAAATCTGTGTCATCAGGCCCGTAGCGGAATAGTGAGTGGATGCAGGTACGGTGATTCTACGTGAACTACGTCACACAGAAAAAGAAACATCATAAGATATCACTAATACACGGAATGTAAACTTGACTACACATGAACTGAATTACAAAACAGAACAGGGTCTCAAATTTAGAAAACCAACTAGTGCTTGCTTATGGGGAAAGGTGCTTTGGGGTGCTGCATAAAACCAGAGACTGAAATTAGCACAGATAACATTCCATAAGCCAAATATGTAATAGACAAGACCTACTCCTTGCTCAACGAAATGGACTCAACACCACATATTCAACGCCTAGGAATATACCTGACTAGGAAGAATCTTAAAACCCATGGATTTATATGTCTCCGTAAGAGAATCAAGCGTGTGTACAGCGGCATAAACGCAGCAGTGAAAATCCGATAAATCCCATTATCAAAATAAATTTCAAAAACAAAACACAAAGACAGTGAAATAGAGAGCAATTCTTAAATAATTCACTCAGGGCATGTGATGCAACCGGGAATTAACACATCTACACCCAGAGCTGGTTGAGACATAAGGCTGGACACTTCAGGCTGATAGCATTGGTGAGTTTCGGTGAGCAAATGCAGACCCTTTGAAGTCATACTGCATGGTACCCATTCCATGGGTCCCAAATCTCCAGGTTCAAGGCATTCTTCCTCCAGCTAAAACATGCATGGGAAACCCAGAGTATCGTCCACCGTGTGATTGGGAAACGATTTAAAATGCATCTCAGTTTTCGTATCCTTGTCCTCGGGTTCACCATTCCAGATGCTTTACTAACACTCTCCCCGCTTGGAGAGTCAGTGCCTTTAACCTCCTGTTTGGCACAGCTTGCAATTTCTGTGCAAGATGAACAGGAATAGGGAGAACCAATGAGAGACTAGCTGTAGGTGTCTGCACGGGCAAATGTAACCCTCATTGCCCACCAGGAAGAGGAATTAAACAAAGGCTCAGTGTGCCCTGCTGGAAACAGATTAGGGCCTGAAGCAATCCTGCGGTTTTGTGCCCAGCTCAAAAGGAAGCGAGTTGAAGAAAGGAGCTCAGGGGCACTGTAATTCACAATCCTGCAGAGTTATAAATGACAGCTATCCTCCAAAAATATATTGAAGTAAGCCTGCGAAGGGGACTTGAAATCGGGGCAGAATTTCAGGAAAACGATTGCAGGGGGTAGACTGGAATTGCCCTGAAAGCATAGGAAAAGTGGCACAACGTCGACAATGATGCACTTGGCCAAAAAGGGTGTATGAGTTTTTTCCTGAATATATTCAGGAAAAAATGCATACGCCCTTTTTGGCCAACCAAGCAAGCCTGTAAAGGAAATCTGCACTACAATGAAATCTCACTGCCCCCCCCCCCCGGGAAAAAGGGCCATCTGAGAAAAGTGTAAAATCCAGAAAGTTAGGACAGGATATGGAGAACAGGGTGCCTTGTTATGCTGATTGGCAGGATGTAAATTGTGAACTGCCACCCTGGAGAAGTGTATGGTGTTTCCTGAAACACATAAGAAATAAAGCAACACAGCCTATGGCAATTGCACTTATGGTCCTATTGCTTAGGGAAATTAAAATCAAAAACAGAGAGCCACCCCAAAGTTTGGGACAGCTGTGTTCCCAAGAAGCTCGTCTACAGTAACAGGTAAATATCCCAGAAAGCAAAAAATGGACAAAGAAGTTGTGGCACGTACGTGCAATGCAATATCACTGAGCAATGAAATCTGTGTCATCAGGCCCGTAGCGACATTGTGAGTGGATGCAGGTACGGTGATTCTACATGAACTACGTCACACAGAAAAAGAAACATCATAAGATATCACTAATACACGGAATGTAAACTTGACTACACATGAACTGAATTACAAAGCAGAACAGGGTCTCAAATTTAGAAAACCAACTAGTGCTTGCATATGGGGAAAGGTGCCTTGGGGTGCTGCATAAAACCAGAGACTGAAATTAGCACAGATAACATTCCATAAGCCAAATCTTAAAACCCGTGGATATTTATGTCTCCATAAGAGAATCAAGAGTGTGTACAGCAGCATTAACGCAGCAGTGAAAATCCGATAAATCCCAGTGTCAAAAAAAAATTTCAAAACCAAAACACAGTGAGAGTGAAATAGAGAGCAATTCTTAAATAACTCACACAGGGCATGTGATGCAACCTGGTTTACCACATCTACACCCAGAGCTGGGTGAGAGATAAGGCTGGACCCTTTGGGCTGATAGCATTGGTGAGGTTCAGTGACCAAATGCAGACCCTTTGATGTCATACTGCCTGGTACCCATTCCATGGTTCCCAACTCTCCAGGTTCAAGGGATTCTTCCTTCTGCTAAAATTTGCATGGGAAACCCAGAGTATGCTCCACCGTGTGACTGGGAAACCTTTTTACATGCATGTCTGTTTTCGTCCTCTGGTACTCAGGTTCACCATTCCAGACCCTTTTCTTACACTCTCCCCATTTGGAGAGTCAGTGCCTTTAACCTCCTGTTTGGCACTGTTTGCAATTTCTGCACAAGATGAACAGGAATACGGAGAACCAATGGGAGACTATCTGTAGGTGTGTGCACGGGCAAATATTTTTTTTAACATCTTTATTGGGGTATAATTGCTTTACAATGGTGTGTAAGTTTTTGCTTTATAACAAAGTGAATCAGCTATACATATACATATGCTCCCTGTGTCTTCCCTCTTGTGTCTCCCTCCCTCCCTCTCTCCCCCTTCCACCCCTCCAGGCTGTCCCAATGCCCCGAGCTAATATCCCTGTGCCTTGCGGCTGCTTCCCCCTTGCTATCTACCTTACTACATTTGTTAGTGTGTATATGTCCATGACTCTCTCTCGCCCTGTCAAAACTCACCATTCCCCCTCCCCATATCCTCAATTCCGTTCTCCAGTAGGTCTGCGCCTCTATTCCTGTCTTATCCCTAGGTTCTTCATGACATTTTTTTCCTTTAAATTCCATATATATGTGTTAGCATACGTTATTTGTCTTTTTCTTTCTGACTTACTTCACTCTGTATGACAGACTCTAGGTCTATCCATCTCATTACAAATAACTCAGTTTCATTTCTTTTTAAGGCTGAGTAATATTCCATTGTTTATATGTGCCACATCTTCTTTATCCATTCGTCCGATGATGGGCGCTTAGGTTCTTTCCATCTCCGGGCTATTGTAAATAGAGCTGCAATGAACATTTTGGTACATGACTCTTTTTGAATTTTGGTTTTCTCAGGGTATATGCCCAGTATGCACGGGCAATTTTAACACTCATTTCCCAACAGGAAAAGTAATTAACCAAAGGCTCAGCATGCTGTGCTGGAACAAGATTAGGGCCTGAAGCAATCCTGTGGTTTTGTGGCCAGCTCACAAGAAAGCGAGTTGAGGAAAGGAGCTCAGGGGCACTGTCATTCACATACCTGCAGACTTATAAATGACAGAAATCGTACAAAAATATATTGAATTAAGGCTGCGAAGAGGACTTGAAAGTGGGGCAGAATTGCTGGAATCCGATTTCAGGAGGTAGACGTGAATTGCTCTGAAAGCATAAGAGAAGTGGCAGAACCTCGTCAATGAAGCACTTGGCCAAAAAGGGCATATGCATTTTTTCCAGGGCCATCATTCACGGGAGTAGGAGGCTCCCAGCATGCTCCAGTGGCCAACAGAGGGCCCACGTCGCCAAGGCGATGTGAGCTAGCCAGGCAGGAGTGACCTGACATCAGAGGGCCCACCTCACAGAATGGTAGGGAACCCAGCCAGGATCAGACTCTCCCCAGAGGGCCCACATCACCAAGGTGATGGGAACCAGGCAGGAGTGTCCTCACACCCATGGGGCCACATCATCAAAAGTTGAGGTACCCAGCACATGTGGCCTCAAACCAGAGGACCCACATCACCATGGGTTTCGGAGTGAGGCAGGCAGGATTAACCTCACAACACATGTCCCATTGTATACAAAAGGTGTGGAAACCAGCAGTTGGATCTTCCTAGCAGGCGGCCCAGAGCACTGAGGCTATGAGATCCAGGCCGGCATGAACTCACAACAGAGGGCCCTCATTGTGATTCTGTAAGCAACCCAGCCGTTGTGACCTCAGAGCAGAAGGCCCACATCCCCATGGGGAAGGGAAACAAGCAGGAGTGTCATCGCAAGAGTGGGCACACATGAAAAAATGTGGGGAGCCCAGCAATTAGTGCCTGATGCCAGAGGGCCCTCATCACCGAGGGGCGGTGGCTCCAAGCCAGCTCCGACTGCTACCAGAGGGGCGACGTCGCCAATGCGGAGTGCGACAACCAGGCAGGAGTGACCTCAGAGCAGAGGGTCAACCTCACAGAAGTGTGAAGAACCAAAGAGGATCAGATTCTCACCAGAGGGCCCACATCACCAAGGGAATGGGAACCAGGCAGGAGTGTCCTCACACTAGTGGGGCCACATCACCGAAAAGTGAGGGACCCAGCACACGTGGCCTCAAACCAGAGGACACACATCACAAGGGAGCTGGGATTGAGGCAGGCAGGAGGAGCCTCAAAACAGAGGGACCATAGAATTAAAGAGGTGAAGAATCCCGCAGTTGGAACCTCCCAGCAGGCGGCCAGGAGCAGTGAGACTATGGGATCCAGGCCGGAGTGATCTCACACCAGAGGGCCGTCATCATGAAACTGTGAGCAACCTAGGCGTTGGGATCTCAGAGCAGAAGGCCCACATTCCCATGGGGTTGGGAACCTGTCAGAAGTGTACTCACACCACAGGGCACACATCAGAGAATTTAGGGAACCCAGGAGTTAGGGCCTGACGCCAGAGGGCCCTCATTACCAAGGGGAGGAGACTCCAATCAGGCACCAACACCCAACTGAGGTCCCACGTCGCCAAGGTGACGTGTGACAGCCAGGTAGGAGTGACCTCACCGCAGAGGGCCTACCTCACAGAAGGGTGAGGAACACAGCCAGGATAAGACTCTCACCAGAGGGCCCACATCACCAAGGTGATCAGAACCAGGCAGGAGAGTCTTCACACCAGTGTGGCCACATCATAGAAAGGTGAGGAACCCAGCACATGTGGCCTAAACCAGAAGACCCACATCTCCAAGGGGCTCGGAATGAGGCAGGCAGGAGTAGCCTCACAACACAGGGCCCATAGAATAAAAAAGCTGAGGAATCCAGCAATGGGAACCTCCCAGCAGGCGGCCAAGAGCACCAAGTCTATACGATTCAGGCTGCAGTAAACTCACAGCAGAGGGTCCACATCATGAAACTGCGAGCAACCCAGCCATTTGGACCTCAGAGCAGAAGGTCCACATCCCCAAGGTGTTGGGAGCATGGCAGGAGTGTCCTCGCACCACTTAGCACATATCAGAAAATGTGGGTACCCAGCAGTTAGGGCCTGACGCCAGAGGGCCCTCATCACTGAGGGGAGGAGGCTCCCAGCATGTTCCAACTACCACAAGAGGGCCCACGTCACCAAGGCGGGGTGTGCCAGCCAGGCAGGAGTGACCTCAAAGCAGACGGCCCACCTCAAAGAAGTGTGAGGAACCCAACCAGGATCAGACTCTCACCAGAGGGCCCATATCACCAAGGGGACGGGAACCAGGCACGAGTGTCCTCACACCAGTGGGGCCACATCACTAAAAGATGAGGAAACTGGCACATGTGGCCACAAACCAGAGGACCTACATCACCAAGGGGCTGGGAGTGACACAGGCAGGAGGAGCCTCCCAACACAGGGCCCAAAGAATAAAAAAGGTGAGGAACCCAGCAGTTGGAACTTCCCAGCAGGCGGCCCAGAGTACAGAGGCTATGGGATCTAGGAATGAGTGAACTAACACCAGAGAGCTAACATCAGGAAACTGTGAGCAACCCAGTCGTTGGAACCTCAGAGCAGAAGGCCCATATCGCCATGGGGATGGGAACATTTCACGAGTGTCCTGGCATCACTGGGCTCACATCAGAAAACCTGGGGAGCCCAGCAGTTAGAGCCTGACGCCAGAGGGACCTCATCACCGAGGACAGGAGTCTCCAAAAGGATCCAACTGCCACCAGAGGGCCGACGTCACCAAGGCAATGGGAGCAAGCCAGGCAGGAGTTACCTCAGAGCACAGGGCCCACCTCACAG
Source organism: Phocoena phocoena (assembly GCF_963924675.1). NCBI lineage: Eukaryota > Metazoa > Chordata > Mammalia > Artiodactyla > Phocoenidae > Phocoena > Phocoena phocoena. The sequence goes on along the minus strand of NC_089225.1, from coordinate 19,445,727 downwards.
AATGGTAAGGAACCCAGCCAGGATCAGACTCTCACCAGAGGGGCCACATCACCAAGGGGCTGGGAAACAGGCACGAGTGTCCTCACACCATTGGGGCCACATCATCGAAAGGTGAGGGACCCAGCACACGTGGCCTCACACCAGAGGACACACATCACAACGGGGCTGGGATTGAGGCAGGCAGGAGGAGCCTCAAAACAGAGGGCCCATAGAATAAAAAAGGTGAGGAATCCCGCAGTTGGAACCTCCCAGCAGGCGCCCAGGAGCAGCAAGCCTATGGGATCTAGGCCGGAATGAACGCACATCAGAGGGCTCTCATCATGAAACTGTGAGCACCCCAGCCGTTGGGACCTCAGAGCAGAAGGCCCAAATTCCCATGGGGTTGGGAACCTGACAGGAGTGTACTCGCACCACAGGTCGCACATCTGCAAATTTTGGGAGCCCAGGAGTTAGGGTCTGACGCAAGAGGGCCCTCATTACCGAGGGACGGAGACTCGCAGCAGACACCAACTCCCAACTGAGGGCCCACGTCACCAAGGTGATGTGTGCCAGCCAGGCAGGAGTGACCTCACCGCAGAGGGCCTACCTCACAGAAGGGTGAGGAACACAGCCAGGATAAGACTCTCACCAGAGGGCCCACATCACCAAGGGGATCGGAACCAGGCAGGAGGGTCCTCACACCAGTGTGGCCACATTATAGAAAGGTGAGGAACCCAGAACATGTGGCCTAAAACAGGGGACCCACATCTCCAAGGGGCTAGGAGTGAGGCAAGCAGGAGTATCCTCACAAAACAGAGCCCACAGAATAAAAGTTGTGAGGAATCCAGCAGTTGGAACCGGCCAGTAGGCCGCCCAGAGCACAGAGTCTATGGAATCCAGGCCACAGCAAACTCACAGCAGAGGTCCCACATCATGAAACTGTGAGCAACCCAGCGGATGGGACCTCAGAGCAGAAGGCCCACATCCCTATGGGGATGGGAACCTGACAGGAGTGTCCTCGGCCCACTTCCACGAATCAGAAAATGTGGGAACCCAGCAGTTAGGACCTGAGGCCAGAGGACCCTCATCACCGAGGGGAGGAGGCTCCCAGCAGGCTCCAACTGCCACCATAAGGCCGATGTCACCAAGGCGGGGTGTGCCAACCAGGCAGGAGTGACCTCAGAGCAGAAAGCCCACCTCACAGAAGTGTGAGGAACCCAACAAGGATCAGATTGTCACCAGAGGGCCAACATCACCAAGGGAATGGGAACCAGGCAGGAGTGTCCTCACACCAGTGGGGCTACATCACCATAATTTGAGGGACCCAGCACACGTGGCCTCAAACCTGAGGACACACATCACCAAGGGGCTGGGAGTGAGGCAGGCCAGAGGATCCTCAAAACAGAGGGACCATAGAATAAAAAAGGTGAGGAATCCCACAGTTGGAACCTCCGGCAGGCAGCCAGGAGCAGCGAGGCTATGGGATCTAGGCAGGAGTGAACTCACACCAGAGGGCCCTCATCATGAAACTGTGAGCAACACAGCCGTTGGGACCTCAGAGCAGAAGGCTCACATCCCCATGGGGATGGGAACCTGGCAGGAGTGTCCTTGCACCACTTAGCACGAATCAGAAAATGTGGGAACCCAGCAGTTAGGGCCTGAGGCCAGAGGGCCCTCATCACTGAGGGGAGGAGGCTCCCAGCAGGCTCCAACTGCCACCATATGGCCGACGTTGCCAAGGCGGGGTGTGCCAGCCAGGCAGGAGTGACCTCAGAGCAGAGGGCCCACCTCACAGAAGGGTGAGGAACCTAACCAGGATCAGACTCTCACCAGAGGGCCAACATCACCAAGGTGATGGGAACCAGGCAAGACTGTCCTAACAGCAGTGGGGCCAACATCACCAAGGGAATGGGAACCAGGCAAGAGTGTCCTCACACCAGTGTGGCCACATTATAGAAAGGTGAGGAACACAGCACATGTGGCCTCAAACAAGGGGACACACATCACGAAGGGGCTGGGAGTGAGGCATGCAGGAGGAGACGCACAACCGAGGGCCCATAGAATAAAAAAGGTGAGGAATCGAGAAGTTGGAAACTCCAAGCTGGAGGCCCAGAGCACTGACACTATGGGATACAGGCCAGAGTGAACACACAGCAAAGGGCCCACATCATGAAACTGTGAGCAACCCAGCAGTTGGGATCACAGAACAGAAGTCCCACATGCCCATGGGGATGGGAACCTGGCAGGAGTGACTCGCACCACTGGGCACACATCAGAAAATGTGTGGAGCCCAGCACTTAGGGCCTGACATCAGAAGGCCCTCATCACTGAGGGGAGGAGGCCCCAGCACGCTCCAACTGCCACCAGAGGGTCCACGTCGCCAAGGCGACGTGCGCCAGCCAGGCAGGATTGACCTCACAGCAGAGGGCCCACATCATGAAAGTGTGAGCAACCCAGCCGTTAGGACCTCAGAACAGAAGGCCCACACGCTCATGAGGATGGGAACCTGGCAGGAGTGCCCTCGTACCACTTAGCACGTATCAGAAAATGTGGGAACCCCGCCATTAGGGTCTGACGCCAGAGGGCCTCATCACCGCGGGAAGGAGGCTCCCAGCAGGCTCCAACTGCCACCAGGGTGCCGAAGTCAACAAGGCGGTTTGTGCCAGCCAGGCAGGAGTGACCTCAGAGAAGAGGGCTCACCTCACGGATGTGTGAGGAACCCAACCAGGATCAGAGTCTCACCAGAGGGCCCACATCACCAAGGGGATGGGAACCAGGCAGGAGTGTCCACACACCAGTGGGGCCACATCATCAAAAGATGAGGAACCCATCACATATGGCCTCAAACCTGAGGACATACATCACCATGTGGCTGGGAGTGAGGCAGGTATCTGGAGGGGCACATTTAACTCTAATTTCCCACCAGGAAGAGGAATTAACCAAAGGCTCAGAGTGCCGTGCCGGACCCTGATTATGGCCTGAAGCAAACCTGCAGTTTTGTGGCCAGCTTACAAGGAAGCGAGTTAAGAAAGGAGCTCAGGGGCACTGTAATTCACAAACCTGCAGAGATAAATGACAGCTATTGGCAAAAATATATCGAAGTAAGTCTGCAAAGAGGACTTGAAAACGAGGCAGAATTGCAGGAATCATATTTCAAGAGGTAGATTGGAATTGCATTTAAAGCATATGAAAAGCGGCAGATCTTTGACAGTGATGCACATGGACAAAAAGTGCGTATACATTTTTCCTGAATATATTCAGGAAAAAACGCATATGAACATTTTGGCCAACCAAGCACTCCAGCAATGGAAATCCACACTACAATGAAGTCACATTTCCCATTCGTCAAAAAGGCCATCTGAATAAAGTGTAAAAACCAGAAACACAGGACAGGCCATGGAGAACAGGGAGCCGTGTTATGCTGATGGGCGGGATGTAAATTGCCAACAGACACTCTGGAGATGTTCATGGTGTATCCTGAAACATCTAAAAAACAAAGCTACAGAGCCTAGGGCACTTCCACTTTTGGCCCTATAGCTTAGGAAAATTAAAATCAACAAGACACAGCCAACACAAAATTTAGGGCTGCTGTGTTTACAAGAACCTCGAGTCCAGTACAAATTAAATATCCCAGAAAGAAAAAAATGGATAAAGAAGTTGTGCTACTTACGTACAACGGAATATCACTCAGCAGTGAAATCAATGTCATCAGGCCTGTAGCAGCAAATTGAGTGGATTTAATTATGATGATTCTAAGAGAAATATGTCACACAAAGAAAGATAATTATCATAAGATATCACTAATAGAGGGAGTGTAAACTTGGCTACACATAAACTGAATTACAAAACCGAACAGAGTCTCACATTTAGATAAAAACCTTATGCTTGCTTAAGGGGAAAGTTGAGTTGGGCTGCTGTATAAAAACAGATTGAAATTAGCACACATACCATTCCATAAGCCAAATACGTAATAAACAAGACCTACTCTTTGCTCAACGAAATAGACTCATCCATGGTGTATCACCTCACACCTATTAGAATGGGCATCATCAGAAAATCTACAAACAACAAATGCTGGAAACGGTGTGGAGATAAGGAATCCTCTTCCACTATTGTTGGGAACGTAAATTGATACAGTCACTGTGGAGAACATTATGGAGTTTCTTATAAAACTAAGAATAGAATTACCATATGATACAGCAATCCCTCTACTGGGCATATACCCAGACAAAACCATAAATCAAAAAGAGACATTCACCACAATGTTCATTGCATCACTATTTACACTATCCAGGAAATGGAAGCAACTTAAATGCCCACAGACACACGAATGCATAAAGATGTGGTACATATATAAAATGGAATATTACTAAGCCATAAAAAGGAATGAAATTGGGACATTTGTAGAGACGTTGATGGATCTAGAGACTGTCATACAGAGTGAAGTAAGTCAGAAAGAGAAAAACAAATCTTGTATATTAATGCATATATGTGGAACCTAGAAAAATTGTACAGATGAACCGTTTTGCAAGGCAGAAATAGAGCAATACATGTATACAACAAACGTATGGACAACAAGGGGGGAAAGCTGTTGGGGTTGGTGGTGGGAGGAGTTGAGATATTGGGATTGGTATGTATACATTTATATGTATAAAGTAGATAACCAAAAACAACCTGCTGTATAAAAATATAAAATTAAATTCAAAATAAAAAAATAAAATTAAAAAAAGTAAAACAGAAAAAATATTCTTCCCTTCACATACATGTATTTATATGAATAAATTATTTCCATGCTTATATCTGTAAATACACAAAAGAGGAATAAAATCTACCTTGAACCAAAAACGAAAAAAAGATAAAAAAGAACAGAACCCACCGGTTACACAGAGGAAAACCGTTTCAGGGCACTTGCTCCAATTGCAAACAATTCTGAAGTTGGTCAGTGGTGGGGAATCACCTCCCATTCAGCCAGCATGCTCCTCGCAACAAGCGTCCTCACTGCAAAGCTGGGTGACTGTGCCGAGGTATCTGTGAGTAAACGTGGGCCGAGCCCCAGGCCAGCTGCTGCTGAAATGTTCCCACCCTTCCAAGGCTAAACACCTGAATATGTACAAGGACTTGAAAACCTAGAGGAAGGGCCATGGAGCCACATGAGGGACAGCATGCCAGCCGACTTGGTGCCTGCAGGCCAGCCAGGATGGTCCTGGCCCTGGGTGCTCTTCTGGAAGCTCTCCATTTCCCTGCCTGAGATACCCCTGCTGTCCCGGCCCCCACTGCTTTCTTCCTTCCTCACCTGTGCCCAGGGAGAAATTCCAGCGGCAGGTGTGGGTGACACATCCTCTTCTTTAGCAGGTAGCATCATGGCAACTGCTGCAGAAAGTCCAGCAGAGCCCCACTCACACTGGGACACCCACAAAGCCGTGGCCTCTCACTCCCTCCCACCAGCCCAGCCCCGAGACTGCTGACAGGGCAGAGAAAATGGCGTCAGGCACAGCTGCAGGGGCTCTTGCTGCCTGGAGCGGTGTTTATATTGATCTCAACCCAGGCACACCTGGGGAGGGCTGGCCGGCACGGTCAGGCTTCCCAAGCCAGCCAATAATCACCCCTCAGGGGCTCACAGTTGCTGAAAATGGAACTTGCTGTATTGGCCAGGTCCAAGGAACAGGTGTGGGCTCCTGAGAGTCAGGATAGACAAGGGGCTGCAGCTCTGGCTTGTTTTCTAATTATATTATCTGGCCCATGAGTGGGAGACAACTTCAAGAAAACCCTCTCCTAATGAGAGGAACCCAGGAGTCAGGGAGAGGAGGGGTGGGTGGTAGTTGGAGACAGAGGCCTGGTGCCCCGGGTGCAGTGGAAGTCTCTGGAAGACCAGGTGGAGGAGGCCGCACAGAGTGATGCCCAGGGTCACAGACCTGTCAGAGCTGCTGTTTGTTAGTTCAAGTCCTGCTCTGAGGTGCTCTGTGTCAGATCTGAGCGACAGGTGAGCTGGGAGTGCTCTGCAATGAGAGCTATGTGCACGGTTCCTGTGTGCCCAGCCCTGCCAAGGTACCTGCAAGGGTAGCTCTGTATCCTGGGAGGGGCCTGACCACGGGAGCCCCATGGACTGCAGAGGACCTGCCCAGGGAATCCCATATCCTGGGAGGGGTCTGAACACGAGAGCCCCGTGGGCTGGGGTGGGGGTAGGGTACCTGCCCAGGTGAGCTCCATATCCTGGGATTGGCCTGACCTCGAGAGCCCCATGGGCTGCTGGAGTCCTGGTAAAGGATGTCAGGACAGTCAGTGAAGCCACTGAGGATATACCTCCAGTAGTTCCTAAATCCTACACCCTGCTGGTCATTCTACCAACCACCAGGACTTGGTATTCTGTATTAGTCTTCACTGATGCCTTCTTTTGTATTCCATTAGTCCCAGAGTCACAAGAAATTTTGGCTTGTGAGTGACAGGACTCAACATACAACTAAAACAATACTTCCAGGCTGTCTTGCCCCAAGGGTTCAAAAATTCCCACACCATCTTTGGGGAAAGCTCAGCTAAAGACCTAAAAGTTCTACCTCTGGAAAAGGAAACACTCCTTCAATATTCAGACGACATTCTGATCGCCAGCCCTACTAAGGAGGCCTCAGAACTACCAAGCCAATAAAGGATAGAAGTTGTCCACGAAAAAGCTCAAGTATCACAGACTACGGTGACCTGCCTGGGCTTCATTCTCACAGAAGGTCGGAGAAGCCCATCCCAGGAAAGGGAAGAAACAATTTACAGCCTTACCCCTTTCTGAAACTAGAAGACAGCTTAGGGGTTCCTGGGGAAGCCAGGGTTTCCTGCCTCTGGATCCCTAACTACAGTCTACTAGCTGGGCCTCTATATGAAACACTGAAAGGAAAAGATGATGATCCTTTTGAATAGAATCCAGAAGTGGCCTTTCAAGAATGGAAAGAGCAGTCAATTCAGACCCTTGCCCTGGAACTCCCTAATTTAGCTAAACCCTTTGACCTTTACATTCCTGGTGAAAGGTGAATCGCCATTGGAGTATTAGTGCAAAAACTGGGACCACTTGAAATGGAACAATGCAAGAATGCCATCCAGGTAGGATAAACTATGGTCACCAAGGGGCCTGGCCCACCGCCACATCTGGCCAAGATACTGGTGGTATCTGAAAACCTGGAAATCAGCAGCCCAAAAGGCCACCTCCCTTCTAAGGGAAACGGACCCCACGTGGTGATCCTAACCCCCAACCATGCCCTGAAGTTGCAGGGTTTGCTCCGTGGGCACACTGACCTCGATTGAGGAGGCCCTCCAACTCCAACCTCCAGAGAGATAACCGGGGGCAACGGGGCACCATGACGACCCGTGTGACCATCACTTGACCTGGAGTTTCTCTCATAAAACAACAAGAGTGTGTCCCAAAAGAGTAGACTACTGCTTGCAGTACTTACTGTACCCAGAGGGGAGCTAATAATCTTGGCGGGGGAACCGTATATCATGCTGTCACCATAGAAAAGCCTACAGACACCCTGATGATGGTGGCCAATAAGACCGGCTGGACTCCTGTTTACTTCCAAAGGCTCTTGACTCAGTGACCATCATGATCCTTCATCACCACTGACCCTGGACTGTCTGGGAGCTGAGCGGGCAGGATCCTGACACCTGGTGCTGTTTTTACGTTAATTCAGGGGCCTAATGGAAGAAAGCGCAGACTGTTGGTCAGAGCATCTAGGCTGGCAGAAACGGTCAGTCAGAGCATCTAGGCTGGCAGAAACGGTCAGCCTAAGGTGGCCGAACAAATGTGGGGCGGAGTGAAACTGGACCTCACAGCGCCACTGCACATCTCCTTTCTGGACCCTTAAAGGTCATTAGAATCTATAACACTTCCAATACTGGTGCTCAGGTGGACGAGCAGGGAGGCAGGAGGCCTGGGGACAATCAACGTCACCTGGAGGCTGCTGGGGAGAAGTTCTGACCCTCGCCCACGGGTATGAAGCCTCCTAACTCAGCACTCAGCAGTTACAGAAGAAGGGTCTGCACCCGCAGCACTCCAAGAATGAGGAAAGGGACAAAAGGCAGAAGAGAAGTTTGTCCCAGGCAAAGCCCCTTAAAAATGCCTGGGAGATAAAAATAGAATCTGGGCAATAAAATAAAGTCTAACCATTTTTATCCTTTGTGCTTTGTCTAATTTCAGGTGCTCCTAGTGTCCCGCATACAGAGGTTCCACACCCGGCACTTCAGACCAGATTTCCTAGAGCAGAATGGCTCGATGACACTTCAGCTCCTGGGGCCCAGTTCAGACTCCGTGACATAGAGCCTGAGCTGCAGCCAACCAGGTCCTCGAGAGCTCAGCCCCCTCCCTCCCAGTGACTCTGACAGGATCTCTACACAGCAGCCCAGCCCACAGCCCACAGGGTAGCACCTCTCCATTCTCTGATCAAAATATAAAGTTTCCTTTGCTTTTGAACCAAACTCAGTCTCGATCTATTGGCTCCAATGACACTGGGCAGGGGGACACTTGTTGGCGTCCACTCTGGAGGATCAGTAACAGAAATTGAGAACATTGTAACTTCAATGAACAGATGTGTGAGCCAAACTGTAATTAACATAGAACAGTGTATAAGGCTCGGGTAAAATAAGATGTTTCTAACACTTCCATTTGATATTTCCATCACTTTCTTATAAGCAAGTTCAGTGAAAAGGTTTGTCTTCTTTGTCAGGTCAATATTAGAGAAACAAAGTGATTTCTTTCCAAGGATGTACATCTAATAATCTTGGTTAAAGCTTCAATCTTGTTTTAAATGCTTTTGCATTGAAAATGATACCTCTCTTTCAGCTCCCCCATTTCTGAGAAGCATAAAATCTTATAATTTATTATTACCAAAGGGAAATGGTAGGAGGAGGGATAAATTAACAGTTTGGGATTAACACATACACACTGCTATGTATGAAATCATCAGCAAGGAACTACTGTATAGCACAGGGAACTACACTCAATATTTTGCAATAACCTATAAGGGGAAATGATCTGAAAAAGAATAGATATTTTTATTGACATCATCCATCAATGACAGTAAAAATGGAATCTAAGGGAAGACAGTGGTGAGTGCTTCTGACCCTGAAGACTTCAATCATCTAAAGTTTGGACTCTGCCTACTTCCCAAGGCCCTTAATGAACATATGTGTAGCCGTAGCTTAAAAAATTCCCCAGTTTGGGTTGCGGAGAGACACTGATATTGAAAATCCCCTGGTGTTCTCCTCACATGAATGGGACCCTTCCTACACCTAAAACATGCCTGTCACACCCAGAGGATGGTATACCGTCTGATCGGGAAAAGTTTGGAAAAGGCATCTCATCTCCTCATCTCTTGGTGCTAGGGTTCACCACTCCAGCGTCTTTACTAACAGTCTCCCCACTTGGAGATGTCAGCACTGTCAACATCCTGTTGCATACAGTTTGGAATTTGTCCAGAGGATGAAGCAGAAGGAGGAGGAACAATGAGAGACAAGTCCTAGGTGTTCGGACAGGCACATGCCACTCTAATTTCCAATCAGGAAGACGAATTGACCAAAGGCTAGGGTTGCCCATGGAAACAGAATAGGGCTTGAGGAATCCTGATGCTTTGTGGCCAGTTCCCATAAACACAAGTTGGAAAATGGAACTCAGGGGCACTAAAATTCACGAAACTGCAGAATTGAAAATATCTATCACTGAAAAATGTCTTGAGGAAAGTCAGAGAAAAGGACTTGTAAGCAACGGAGAATGGCAGGAAAGGGATTGGAAGAGGTAGAAAGGACTCGCCATTAAGCACAAGAAAAGGGGCTGAACATTGCCAACATTGCAGTTGGCCAAAAAGGGTGTATGCGTCTTTTTCTGTATATATTCAAGAAAAGGGCATACACTTTTTTAGCCAACCAAACAGGTGGGCACTGGAAATCAATACTACAAAACATATCACTTTGCATCAGTCAGAAGAGCCGTCCTCATAAAGTGTAAACACCAGAAATGCAGGACAGGGCAAGGAGAAAAGGGAGCCCTGTGAGTCTTATAGTGGAAATGTATATTGCCAACGGTCACTCTGGATAAGTCTATTGTGTTTACTAAAGCATCTAAAAAATGAGCTACCGAGCACAGGGCACTTGCACTCATGGACGTATATCTTGGGAAAAACAAAAATCGAGAGGACACAGGCACCCCAATGTTTACCACCTCTCTGTTTAAAAGATCCTCGACTAGGATATAACTTAAATGTATCTGCAGAGAAAAAACGGACAGAGATGTGGTGCTTATGTAGAGTGGAATATTACTCAGCCTGGAAATCAATGAAATACGGCCAGTTATAACAACTCCAGAGGAGTTACGTGTGATCATTCGAAGTCACATAATTCAAAAAGAAAAAGACATAAGATATCACTAATACATGGAATGTTAACATGGCTACACATGAACTGAATTACAAAAGAGAAGAGGGTTTCAAATTAAGAAAACCAACTTATGCTTCCTTAAGGGGAAAGGTGAGTTGGGGTGCTGCATAAAACCAGAGATGGAAATTAGCACAGATACCATTCCATAAGCCAAATATGTAATAGTCAAGACCTACTCCTTGCTCAACGAAATGGACTCAACACGCCATATTCAATGCCTAAGAATATACCGGATTAGTAAGAATCTTAAAACCCATGGACTTATATGTCTCCGTAAGAGAATCAAGCGCGTGTACAGCGGCATAAACGAAGCAGTGAAAATCCGATAAATCCCATTATTAAAATAAATTTCAAAAACAAAACACAAAGACAGTGAAATAGAGAGCAATTCTTAAATAATTCACTCAGGGCATGTGATGCAACCGGGATTTACCACAACTACACCCAGAGCTGGTTGAGACGTAAGGCTGGACACTTCAGGCTGATAGCATTGGTGAGTTTCGGTGAGCAAATGCAGACCCTTTGAAGTCATACTGCATGGTACCCATTCCATGGGTCCCAACTCTCCAGGTTCAAGGCATTCTTCCTCCAGCTAAAACATGCATGGGAAACCCAGAGTATCGTCCACCGTGTGATTGGGAAACGATTTAAAATGCATCTCAGTTTTCGTATCCTGGTCCTCGTGTTCACTATTCCAGATGCTTTACTAACACTCTCCCTGCTTGAAGAGTCAGTGCCTTTAACCTCCTCTTTGGCCCAGCTTGCAATTTCTGTGCAAGATGAACAGGAATAGGGAGAACCAATGAGAGACTAGCCGTAGGTGTCTGCACGGGCAAATGTAAGGCTCATTTCCCACCAGGAAGAGGAATTAACCAAAGGCTCAGCGTGCCCTGCCGGAAACAGATTAGGGCCTGAAGAAATCCTGCGGTATTGTGCCCAGCTCACAAGAAATCGAGTTGAAGAAAGGAGCTCAGGGGCAATGTAATTCACCAAACTGCAGAGTTATAAATGACAGCTATCCTCCAAAAATATATTGAAGTAAGCCTGCGAAGGGGACTTGAAAGCGGGGCAGAGTTTCAGGAAAACCATTGCAGGGGGTAGACTGGAATTGCCCTGAAAGCATAGGAAAAGAGGCAGAACGTCGACAATGATGCACTTGGCCAAAAAGGGCGTATGCGTTTTTTCCTGAATATATTCAGGAAAAAACGCATACGCCCTTTTTGGCCAACCAAGCAAGCCTGTAAAGGAAATCTGCACTACAATGAAGTCTCACTGCCCCCCGGGCAAAAGGCCATCTGAAAAAAGTGTAAAATCCAGAAAGGTAGGACAGGATATGGAGAACAGGGAGCCTTGTTATGCTGATTGGCAGGATGTACATTGCCAGCAGCCACCCTGGAGAAGTGTATGGTGTTTCCTGAAACACGTAAGAAACAAAGCAACACAGCCTATGGCACTTCCACTTATGGTCCTATAGCTTACGGAAATTAAAATCAAAAACAGACAGCCACCCCAATATTTGGGACGGCTGTGTTCACAAGAAGCTCGTCTACAGTATCAGGTAAATATCCCAGAAAGCAAAAAATGGATAAAGAAGTTGTGGCACGTACGTACAATGCAATATCACTCAGCAATGAAATCTGTGTCATCAGGCCCGTAGCGGCATAGTCAGTGGATGCAGGTACGGTGATTCTACGTGAACTACGTCACACAGAAAAAGAAACATCATAAGATATCACTAATACACGGAATGTAAACTTCACTACACATGAACTGAATTACAAAACAGAACAGGGTCTCAAATTTAGAAAAGCAACTAGTGCTTGCTTATGGGGAAAGGTGCGTTGGGGTGCTGCATAAAACCAGAGACTGAAATTAGCACAGATAACTTTCCATAAGCCAAATATGTAATAGACAAGACCTAATTCTTGCTCAATGAAATGGACCCAACACCACATATTCAACGCCTAGGAATATACCTGACTAGGAAGAATCTTAAAACCCATGGATATATATGATTCCGTAAGAGAATCAAGCGTGTGTACAGCTGCCGAAACGCAGCAGTGAAAAACCGATAAATCCCATTATCAAAATAAATTTTGAAAACAAAACACAAAGACAGTGAAATAGAGAGCAATTCTTAAATAATTCACTCAGGGCATATGATGCAACCGGGATTGACCACATCTACACCCAGAGCTGGTTGAGACATAAGCCTGGACACTTCAGGCTGATAGCATTGGTGAGTTTCGGTGAGCAAATGCAGACCCTTTGAAGGCATACTCCATGGTACCCATGCCATGGGTCCCAACTCTCCAGGTTCAAGGGATTCTTCCTCCAGCTAAAACATGCATGGGAAACCCAGAGTATCGTCCACCGTGTGATTGGGAAACGATTTAAAATGCATCTCAGTTTTCGTATCCTGGTCCTCGGGTTCACCATTCCAGATGCTTTACTAACACTCTCCCCGCTTGGAGAGTCAGTGCCTTTAAACTCCTCTTTGGCACAGCTTGCAATTTCTGTGCAAGATGAACAGGAATAGGGAGAACCAATGAGAGACTAGCTGTAGGTGTCTGCACGGGCAAATGTAACGCTCATTGCCCACCAGGAAGAGGAATTAAACAAAGGCTCAGTGTGCCCTGCTGGAAACAGATTAGGGCCTGAAGCAATCCTGCGGATTTGTGCCCAGCTCACAAGAAAGCGAGTTGAAGAAAGGAGCTCAGGGGCACTGTAATTCACAAACCTGCAGAGTTATAAAGGACAGCTATCCTCCAAAAATATATTGAAGTAAGCCTGCGAAGGGGACTTGAAAGCGGGGCAGAATTTCAGGAAAACGATTGCAGGGGGTAGACTGGAATTGCCCTGAAAGCATAGGAAAAGAGGCACAACGTCGACAATGATGCACTTGGCCAAAAAGGGCGTATGCGTTTTTTCCTGAATATATTCAGGAAAAAACGCATACGCCCTTTTTGGCCAACCAAGCAAGCCTGTAAAGGAAATCTGCACTACAATGAAATCTCACTGCCCCCCCCCCAGGGCAAAAGGGCCATCTGAAAAAAGTATAAAATCCAGAAAGGTAGGACAGGATATGGAGAACAGGGAGCCTTGTTATGCTGATTGGCAGGTTGTATATTGTGAACAGCCAACCTGGAGAAGTGTATGGTGTTTCCTGAAACACGTAAGAAATAAAGCAACACAGCCTATGGCAATTGCACTTATGGTCCTATTGCTTAGGGAAATTAAAATCAAAAACAGAGAGCCACCCCCAAATTTGGGACGGCTGTGTTCCCAAGAAGCTCGTCTACAGTACCAGGTAAATATCACAGAAAGCAAAAAATGGATAAAGAAGTTGTGGCACGTACGTGCAATGCAATATCACTCAGCAATGAAATCTGTGTCATCAGGCCCGTAGCGGCATAGTGAGGGGATGCAGGTACGGTGATTCTACGTGAACTACGTCACACAGAAAAAGAAACATCATAAGATATCACTAATACACGGAATGTAAACTTGACTACACATGAACTGAATTACAAAACAGAACAGGGTCTCAAATTTAGAAAACCAACTAGTGCTTGCTTATGGGGAAAGGTGCCTTGAGGTGCTGCATAAAACCAGAGACTGAAATTAGCACAGATAACATTCCATAAGCCAAATATGTAATAGACAAGACCTACTCCTTGCTCAACGAAATGGACTCAACACCACATATTCAACGCCTAGGAATATACCTGACTAGGAAGAATCTTAAAACCCATGGATTTATATGTCTCCGTAAGAGAATCAAGCGTGTGTACAGCGGCATAAACGCAGCAGTGAAAATCCGATAAATCCCATTATCAAAATAAATTTCAAAAACAAAACACAAAGACAGTGAAATAGAGAGCAATTCTTAAATAATTCACTCAGGGCATGTGATGCAACCGGGAATTAACACATCTACACCCAGAGCTGGTAGAGACATAAGGCTGGACACTTCAGGCTGATAGCATTGGTGAGTTTCGGTGAGCAAATGCAGACCCTTTGAAGTCATACTGCATGGTACTCATTCCATGGGTCCCAACTCTCCAGGTTCAAGAGATTCTTCCTCCAGCTAAAACATGCATGGGAAACCCAGAGTATCATCCACCGTGTGATTGGGAAACGATTTAAAATGCATCTCAGTTTTCGTATCCTGGTCCTCGGGTTCACCATTCCAGATGCTTTACTAACACTCTCCCCGCTTGGAGAGTCAGTGCCTTTACCTCCTCTTTGGCACAGCTTGCAATTTCTGTGCAAGATGAACAGGAATAGGGAGAACCAATGAGAGACTAGCTGTAGGTGTCTGCACGGGCAAATGTAATGCTCATTTCCCACCAGGAAGAGGAATTAAACAAAGGCTCAGTGTGCCCTGCCGGAAACAGATTAGGGCCTGAAGCAATCCTGCGGTTTTGTGCCCAGCTCACAAGAAAGCGAGTTGAAGAAAGGAGCTCAGGGGCACTGTAATTCACAAACCTGCAGAGTTATAAATGACAGCTATCCTCCAAAAATATATTGAAGTAAGCCTTCTAAGGGGACTTTGAAAGCGGGGCAGAATTTCTGGAAAACGATTGCAGGGGGTAGACTGGAATTGCACTGAAAGCATAGGAAAAGAGGCACAACGTCGACAATGACGCACTTGGCCAAAAAGTGCGTATGCGTTTTTTACTGAATATATTCAGGAAAAAACGCATACGCCCTTTTAGGCCAAACAAGCAAGCCTGTAAATGAAATCTGCACTACAATGAAGTCTCACTGCCCTCCGGGCAAAAGGGCCATCTGAAAAAAGTGTAAAATCCAGAAAGGTAGGACAGGATATGGAGAACAGGGAGCCTTGTTATGCTGATTGGCAGGATGTAAATTGCCAGCAGCCACCCTGGAGAAGTGTATGGTGTTTCCTGAAACACGTAAGAAACAAAGCAACACAGCCTATGGCACTTCCACTTATGGTCCTATAGCTTACGGAAATTAAAATCAAAAACAGACAGCCACCCCAATATTTGGGACGGCTGTGTTCACAAGAAGCTCGTCTACAGTATCAGGTAAATATCCCAGAAAGCAAAAAATGGATAAAGAAGTTGTGGCACGTACGTAGAATGCAATATCACTCAGCAATGAAATCTGTGTCATCAGGCCCGTAGCGGCATAGTGAGTGGATGCAGGAACGGTGATTCTACGTGAACTACGACACACAGAAAAAGAAACATCATAAGATATCACTAATACACGGAATGTAAACTTGACTACAAATGAACTGAATTACAAAACAGGGTCTCAAATTTAGAAAACCAACTAGTGCTTGCTTATGGGGAAAGGTGCGTTGGGGTGCTGCATAAAACCAGAGACTGAAATTAGCACAGATAACTTTCCATAAGCCAAACATGTAATAGACAAGACCTACTCCTTGCTCAACGAAATGGACCCAACACCACATATTCAACGCCTAGGAATATACCTGACTAGGAAGAATCTAAAAACCCATGGATATATATGTCTCCGTAAGAGAATCAAGCGTGTGTACAGCGGCCAAAACGCAGCAGTGAAAATCCGATAAATCCCATTATCAAAATAAATTTCGAAAACAAAACACAAAGACAGTGAAATAGAGAGCAATTCTCAAATAATTCACTCAGGGCATGTGATGCAACCGGGATTGACCACATCTACACCCAGAGCTGGTTGAGACATAAGGCTGGACACTTCAGGCTGATAGCATTGGTGAGTTTCGGTGAGCAAATGCAGACCCTTTGAAGTCATACTGCATGGTACCCATTCCATGGGTCCCAAATCTCCAGGTTCAAGGCATTCTTCCTCCAGCTAAAACATGCATGGGAAACCCAGAGTATCGTCCACCGTGTGATTGGGAAACGATTTAAAATGCATCTCAGTTTTCGTATCCTTGTCCTCGGGTTCACCATTCCAGATGCTTTACTAACACTCTCCCCGCTTGGAGAGTCAGTGCCTTTAACCTCCTCTTTGGCACAGCTTGCAATTTCTGTGCAAGATGAACAGGAACAGGGAGAACCAATGAGAGACTAGCTGTAGGTGTCTGCACGGGCAAATGTAACCCTCATTGCCCACCAGGAAGAGGAATTAAACAAAGGCTCAGTGTGCCCTGCTGGAAACAGATTAGGGCCTGAAGCAATCCTGCGGTTTTGTGCCCAGCTCAAAAGGAAGCGAGTTGAAGAAAGGAGCTCAGGGGCACTGTAATTCACAATCCTGCAGAGTTATAAATGACAGATATCCTCCAAAAATATATTGAAGTAAGCCTGCGAAGGGGACTTGAAAGCGGGGCAGAATTTCAGGAAAACGATTGCAGGGGGTAGACTGGAATTGCCCTGAAAGCATAGGAAAAGTGGCACAACGTCGACAATGATGCACTTGGCCAAAAAGGGTGTATGAGTTTTTTCCTGAATATATTCAGGAAAAAATGCATACGCCCTTTTTGGCCAACCAAGCAAGCCTGTAAAGGAAATCTGCACTACAATGAAATCTCACTGCCCCCCCCCCCCCCGGGAAAAAGGGCCATCTGAGAAAAGTGTAAAATCCAGAAAGGTAGGACAGGATATGGAGAACAGGGTGCCTTGTTATGCTGATTGGCAGGATGTAAATTGTGAACTGCCACCCTGGAGAAGTGTATGGTGTTTCCTGAAACACATAAGAAATAAAGCAACACAGCCTATGGCAATTGCACTTATGGTCCTATTGCTTAGGGAAATTAAAATCAAAAACAGAGAGCCACCCCAATATTTGGGACAGCTGTGTTCCCAAGAAGCTCGTCTACAGTACCAGGTAAATATCCCAGAAAGCAAAAAATGGATAAAGAAGTTGTGGCACGTACGTGCAATGCAATATCACTGAGCAATGAAATCTGTGTCATCAGGCCCGTAGCGACATAGTGAGTGGATGCAGGTACGGTGATTCTACATGAACTACGTCACACAGAAAAAGAAACATCATAAGATATCACTAATATACGGAATGTAAACTTGACTACACATGAACTGAATTACAAAGCAGAACAGGGTCTCAAATTTAGAAAACCAACTAGTGCTTGCATATGGGGAAAGGTGCCTTGGGGTGCTGCATAAAACCAGAGACTGAAATTAGCACAGATAACATTCCATAAGCCAAATATGTAATAGACAAGACCTACTCCTTGCTCAACGAAATGGACTCAACACCACATATTCAACGCCTAGGAATATACCTGATTAGGAAGAATCTTAAAACCCATGGATTTATATGTCTCCGTAAAAGAATCAAGCGTGTGTACAGCGGCATAAACGCAGCAGTGAAAATCCGATAAATCCCATTATCAAAATAAATTTCGAAAACAAAACACAAAGACAGTGAAATAGAGAGCAATTCTTAAATAATTCACTCAGGGCATGTGATGCAACCGGGATTGACCACATCTACACCCAGAGCTGGTTGAGACATAAGGCTGGACACGTCAGGCTGATAGCATTGGTGAGTTTCGGTGAGCAAATGCAGACCCTTTGAAGTCATACTGCATGGTACCCATTCCATGGGTCCCAACTCTCCAGGTTCAAGGGATTCTTCCTCCAGCTAAAACATGCATGGGAAACCCAGAGTATGCTCCACCGTGTGACTGGGAAACCTTTTTACATGCATGTCTGTTTTCGTCCCCTGGTACTCAGGTTCACCATTCCAGACCCTTTTCTTACACTCTCCCCATTTGGAGAGTCACTGCCTTTAACCTCCTGTTTGGCACTGTTTGCAATTTCTGCGCAAGATGAACAGGAATACGGAGAACCAATGGGAGACCATCTGTAGGTGTGTGCACGGGCAAATATTTTTTTTAACATCTTTATTGGGGTATAATTGCTTTACAATGGTGTGTAAGTTTTTGCTTTATAACAAAGTGAATCAGCTATACATATACATATGCTCCCTGTGTCTTCCCTCTTGTGTCTCCCTCCCTCCCTCTCTCCCCCTTCCACCCCTCCAGGCTGTCCCAACGCCCCGAGCTAATATCCCTGTGCCTTGCGGCTGCTTCCCCCTTGCTATCTACCTTACTACATTTGTTAGTGTGTATATGTCCATGACTCTCTCTCGCCCTGTCAAAACTCACCATTCCCCCTCCCCATATCCTCAATTCCGTTCTCCAGTAGGTCTGCGCCTCTATTCCTGTCTTATCCCTAGGTTCTTCATGACATTTTTTTCCTTTAAATTCCATATATATGTGTTAGCATACATTATTTGTCTTTTTCTTTCTGACTTACTTCACTCTGTATGACAGACTCTAGGTCTATCCATCTCATTACAAATAACTCAGTTTCATTTCTTTTTAAGGCTGAGTAATATTCCATTGTTTATATGTGCCACATCTTCTTTATCCATTCGTCCGATGATGGGCGCTTAGGTTCTTTCCATCTCCGGGCTATTGTAAATAGAGCTGCAATGAACATTTTGGTACATGACTCTTTTTGAATTTTGGTTTTCTCAGGGTATATGCCCAGTATGCACGGGCAATTTTAACACTCATTTCCCAACAGGAAAAGGAATTAACCAAAGGCTCAGCATGCTGTGCTGGAACAAGATTAGGGCCTGAAGCAATCCTGCGGTTTTGTGGCCAGCTCACAAGAAAGCGAGTTGAGGAAAGGAGCTCAGGGGCACTGTCATTCACATACCTGCAGACTTATAAATGACAGAAATCGTACAAAAATATATTGAATTAAGGCTGCGAAGAGGACTTGAAAGTGGGGCAGAATTGCTGGAATCCGATTTCAGGAGGTAGACGTGAATTGCTCTGAAAGCATAAGAGAAGTGGCAGAACCTCGTCAATGAAGCACTTGGCCAAAAAGGGCATATGCATTTTTTCCAGGGCCATCATTCACGGGAGTAGGAGGCTCCCAGCATGCTCCAGTGGCCAACAGAGGGCCCACGTCGCCAAGGCGATGTGAGCTAGCCAGGCAGGAGTGACCTGACATCAGAGGGCCCACCTCACAGAATGGTAGGGAACCCAGCCAGGATCAGACTCTCCCCAGAGGGCCCACATCACCAAGGTGATGGGAACCAGGCAGGAGTGTCCTCACACCCGTGGGGCCACATCATCAAAAGTTGAGGTACCCAGCACATGTGGCCTCAAACCAGAGGACCCACATCACCATGGGTTTCGGAGTGAGGCAGGCAGGATTAACCTCACAACACATGTCCCATTGTATACAAAAGGTGTGGAAACCAGCAGTTGGATCTTCCTAGCAGGCGGCCCAGAGCACTGAGGCTATGAGATCCAGGCCGGCATGAACTCACAACAGAGGGCCCTCATTGTGATTCTGTAAGCAACCCAGCCGTTGTGACCTCAGAGCAGAAGGCCCACATCCCCATGGGGAAGGGAAACAAGCAGGAGTGTCATCGCAAGAGTGGGCACACATGAAAAAATGTGGGGAGCCCAGCAATTAGTGCCTGATGCCAGAGGGCCCTCATCACCGAGGGGCGGTGGCTCCAAGCCAGCTCCGACTGCTACCAGAGGGGCGACGTCGCCAATGCGGAGTGCGACAACCAGGCAGGAGTGACCTCAGAGCAGAGGGTCAACCTCACAGAAGTGTGAAGAACCAAAGAGGATCAGATTCTCACCAGAGGGCCCACATCACCAAGGGAATGGGAACCAGGCAGGAGTGTCCTCACACTAGTGGGGCCACATCACCGAAAAGTGAGGGACCCAGCACACGTGGCCTCAAACCAGAGGACACACATCACAAGGGAGCTGGGATTGAGGCAGGCAGGAGGAGCCTCAAAACAGAGGGACCATAGAATTAAAGAGGTGAAGAATCCCGCAGTTGGAACCTCCCAGCAGGCGGCCAGGAGCAGTGAGACTATGGGATCCAGGCCGGAGTGATCTCACACCAGAGGGCCGTCATCATGAAACTGTGAGCAACCTAGGCGTTGGGATCTCAGAGCAGAAGGCCCACATTCCCATGGGGTTGGGAACCTGTCAGAAGTGTACTCACACCACAGGGCACACATCAGAGAATTTAGGGAACCCAGGAGTTAGGGCCTGACGCCAGAGGGCCCTCATTACCAAGGGGAGGAGACTCCAATCAGGCACCAACACCCAACTGAGGTCCCACGTCGCCAAGGTGACGTGTGACAGCCAGGTAGGAGTGACCTCACCGCAGAGGGCCTACCTCACAGAAGGGTGAGGAACACAGCCAGGATAAGACTCTCACCAGAGGGCCCACATCACCAAGGTGATCAGAACCAGGCAGGAGAGTCTTCACACCAGTGTGGCCACATCATAGAAAGGTGAGGAACCCAGCACATGTGGCCTAAACCAGAAGACCCACATCTCCAAGGGGCTCGGAATGAGGCAGGCAGGAGTAGCCTCACAACACAGGGCCCATAGAATAAAAAAGCTGAGGAATCCAGCAATGGGAACCTCCCAGCAGGCGGCCAAGAGCACCAAGTCTATACGATTCAGGCTGCAGTAAACTCACAGCAGAGGGTCCACATCATGAAACTGCGAGCAACCCAGCCATTTGGACCTCAGAGCAGAAGGTCCACATCCCCAAGGTGTTGGGAGCATGGCAGGAGTGTCCTCGCACCACTTAGCACATATCAGAAAATGTGGGTACCCAGCAGTTAGGGCCTGACGCCAGAGGGCCCTCATCACTGAGGGGAGGAGGCTCCCAGCATGTTCCAACTACCACAAGAGGGCCCACGTCACCAAGGCGGGGTGTGCCAGCCAGGCAGGAGTGACCTCAAAGCAGACGGCCCACCTCAAAGAAGTGTGAGGAACCCAACCAGGATCAGACTCTCACCAGAGGGCCCATATCACCAAGGGGACGGGAACCAGGCACGAGTGTCCTCACACCAGTGGGGCCACATCACTAAAAGATGAGGAAACTGGCACATGTGGCCACAAACCAGAGGACCTACATCACCAAGGGGCTGGGAGTGACACAGGCAGGAGGAGCCTCCCAACACAGGGCCCAAAGAATAAAAAAGGTGAGGAACCCAGCAGTTGGAACTTCCCAGCAGGCGGCCCAGAGTACAGAGGCTATGGGATCTAGGAATGAGTGAACTAACACCAGAGAGCTAACATCAGGAAACTGTGAGCAACCCAGTCGTTGGAACCTCAGAGCAGAAGGCCCATATCGCCATGGGGATGGGAACATTTCACGAGTGTCCTGGCATCACTGGGCTCACATCAGAAAACCTGGGGAGCCCAGCAGTTAGAGCCTGACGCCAGAGGGACCTCATCACCGAGGACAGGAGTCTCCAAAAGGATCCAACTGCCACCAGAGGGCCGACGTCACCAAGGCAATGGGAGCAAGCCAGGCAGGAGTTACCTCAGAGCACAGGGCCCACCTCACAGAACGGTAAGGAACCCAGCCAGGATCAGACTCTCACCAGAGGGGCCACATCACCAAGGGGCTGGGAAGCAGGCACGAGTGTCCTCACACCATTGGGGCCACATCATCGAAAGGTGAGGGACCCAGCACACGTGGCCTCACACCAGAGGACACACATCACAACGGGGCTGGGATTGAGGCAGGCAGGAGGAGCCTCAAAACAGAGGGCCCATAGAATAAAAAAGGTGAGGAATCCCGCAGTTGGAACCTCCCAGCAGGCGCCCAGGAGCAGCAAGCCTATGGGATCTAGGCCGGAATGAACGCACATCAGAGGGCTCTCATCATGAAACTGTGAGCACCCCAGCCGTTGGGACCTCAGAGCAGAAGGCCCAAATTCCCATGGGGTTGGGAACCTGACAGGAGTGTACTCGCACCACAGGTCGCACATCTGCAAATTTTGGGAGCCCAGGAGTTAGGGTCTGACGCAAGAGGGCCCTCATTACCGAGGGACGGAGACTCGCAGCAGACACCAACTCCCAACTGAGGGCCCACGTCACCAAGGTGATGTGTGCCAGCCAGGCAGGAGTGACCTCACCGCAGAGGGCCTACCTCACAGAAGGGTGAGGAAACCAGCCAGGATAAGACTCTCACCAGAGGGCCCACATCACCAAGGGGATCGGAACCAGGCAGGAGGGTCCTCACACCAGTGTGGCCACATTATAGAAAGGTGAGGAACCCAGAACATGTGGCCTAAAACAGGGGACCCACATCTCCAAGGGGCTAGGAGTGAGGCAAGCAGGAGTATCCTCACAAAACAGAGCCCACAGAATAAAAGTTGTGAGGAATCCAGCAGTTGGAACCGGCCAGTAGGCCGCCCAGAGCACAGAGTCTATGGAATCCAGGCCACAGCAAACTCACAGCAGAGGTCCCACATCATGAAACTGTGAGCAACCCAGCGGATGGGACCTCAGAGCAGAAGGCCCACATCCCTATGGGGATGGGAACCTGACAGGAGTGTCCTCGGCCCACTTCCACGAATCAGAAAATGTGGGAACCCAGCAGTTAGGACCTGAGGCCAGAGGACCCTCATCACCGAGGGGAGGAGGCTCCCAGCAGGCTCCAACTGCCACCATAAGGCCGATGTCACCAAGGCGGGGTGTGCCAACCAGGCAGGAGTGACCTCAGAGCAGAAAGCCCACCTCACAGAAGTGTGAGGAACCCAACAAGGATCAGACTGTCACCAGAGGGCCAACATCACCAAGGGAATGGGAACCAGGCAGGAGTGTCCTCACACCAGTGGGGCTACATCACCATAATTTGAGGGACCCAGCACACGTGGCCTCAAACCTGAGGACACACATCACCAAGGGGCTGGGAGTGAGGCAGGCCAGAGGATCCTCAAAACAGAGGGACCATAGAATAAAAAAGGTGAGGAATCCCACAGTTGGAACCTCCGGCAGGCAGCCAGGAGCAGCGAGGCTATGGGATCTAGGCAGGAGTGAACTCACACCAGAGGGCCCTCATCATGAAACTGTGAGCAACACAGCCGTTGGGACCTCAGAGCAGAAGACTCACATCCCCATGGGGATGGGAACCTGGCAGGAGTGTCCTTGCACCACTTAGCACGAATCAGAAAATGTGGGAACCCAGCAGTTAGGGCCTGAGGCCAGAGGGCCCTCATCACTGAGGGGAGGAGGCTCCCAGCAGGCTCCAACTGCCACCATATGGCCGACGTTGCCAAGGCGGGGTGTGCCAGCCAGGCAGGAGTGACCTCAGAGCAGAGGGCCCACCTCACAGAAGGGTGAGGAACCTAACCAGGATCAGACTCTCACCAGAGGGCCAACATCACCAAGGTGATGGGAACCAGGCAAGACTGTCCTAACAGCAGTGGGGCCAACATCACCAAGGGAATGGGAACCAGGCAAGAGTGTCCTCACACCAGTGTGGCCACATTATAGAAAGGTGAGGAACACAGCACATGTGGCCTCAAACAAGGGGACACACATCACGAAGGGGCTGGGAGTGAGGCATGCAGGAGGAGACGCACAACCGAGGGCCCATAGAATAAAAAAGGTGAGGAATCGAGAAGTTGGAAACTCCAAGCTGGAGGCCCAGAGCACTGACACTATGGGATACAGGCCAGAGTGAACACACAGCAAAGGGCCCACATCATGAAACTGTGAGCAACCCAGCAGTTGGGACCACAGAACAGAAGTCCCACATGCCCATGGGGATGGGAACCTGGCAGGAGTGACTCGCACCACTGGGCACACATCAGAAAATGTGTGGAGCCCAGCACTTAGGGCCTGACACCAGAAGGCCCTCATCACTGAGGGGAGGAGGCCCCAGCACGCTCCAACTGCCACCAGAGGGTCCACGTCGCCAAGGCAACGTGCGCCAGCCAGGCAGGATTGACCTCACAGCAGAGGGCCCACATCATGAAAGTGTGAGCAACCCAGCCGTTAGGACCTCAGAACAGAAGGCCCACACGCTCATGAGGATGGGAACCTGGCAGGAGTGCCCTCGTACCACTTAGCACGTATCAGAAAATGTGGGAACCCCGCCATTAGGGTCTGACGCCAGAGGGCCTCATCACCACGGGAAGGAGGCTCCCAGCAGGCTCCAACTGCCACCAGGGTGCCGAAGTCAACAAGGCGGGTTGTGCCAGCCAGGCAGGAGTGACCTCAGAGAAGAGGGCTCACCTCACGGATGTGTGAGGAACCCAACCAGGATCAGAGTCTCACCAGAGGGCCCACATCACCAAGGGGATGGGAACCAGCAGGAGTGTCCACACACCAGTGGGGCCACATCATCAAAAGATGAGGAACCCATCACATATGGCCTCAAACCTGAGGACATACATCACCATGTGGCTGGGAGTGAGGCAGGTATCTGGAGGGGCACATTTAACTCTAATTTCCCACCAGGAAGAGGAATTAACCAAAGGCTCAGAGTGCCGTGCCGGACCCTGATTATGGCCTGAAGCAAACCTGCAGTTTTGTGGCCAGCTTACAAGGAAGCGAGTTAAGAAAGGAGCTCAGGGGCACTGTAATTCACAAACCTGCAGAGATAAATGACAGCTATTGGCAAAAATATATCGAAGTAAGTCTGCAAAGAGGACTTGAAAACGAGGCAGAATTGCAGGAATCATATTTCAAGAGGTAGATTGGAATTGCATTTAAAGCATATGAAAAGCGGCAGATCTTTGACAGTGATGCACATGGACAAAAAGTGCGTATACATTTTTCCTGAATATATTCAGGAAAAAACGCATATGAACATTTTGGCCAACCAAGCACTCCAGCAATGGAAATCCACACTACAATGAAGTCACATTTCCCATTCGTCAAAAAGGCCATCTGAATAAAGTGTAAAAACCAGAAACACAGGACAGGCCATGGAGAACAGGGAGCCGTGTTATGCTGATGGGCGGGATGTAAATTGCCAACAGACACTCTGGAGATGTTCATGGTGTATCCTGAAACATCTAAAAAACAAAGCTACAGAGCCTAGGGCACTTCCACTTTTGGCCCTATAGCTTAGGAAAATTAAAATCAACAAGACACAGCCAACACAAAATTTAGGGCTGCTGTGTTTACAAGAACCTCGAGTCCAGTACAAATTAAATATCCCAGAAAGAAAAAAATGGATAAAGAAGTTGTGCTACTTACGTACAACGGAATATCACTCAGCAGTGAAATCAATGTCATCAGGCCTGTAGCAGCAAATTGAGTGGATTTAATTATGATGATTCTAAGAGAAATATGTCACACAAAGAAAGATAATTATCATAAGATATCACTAATAGAGGGAGTGTAAACTTGGCTACACATAAACTGAATTACAAAACCGAACAGAGTCTCACATTTAGATAAAAACCTTATGCTTGCTTAAGGGGAAAGTTGAGTTGGGCTGCTGTATAAAAACAGATTGAAATTAGCACACATACCATTCCATAAGCCAAATACGTAATAAACAAGACCTACTCTTTGCTCAACGAAATAGACTCATCCATGGTGTATCACCTCACACCTATTAGAATGGGCATCATCAGAAAATCTACAAACAACAAATGCTGGAAACGGTGTGGAGATAAGGAATCCTCTTCCACTATTGTTGGGAACGTAAATTGATACAGTCACTGTGGAGAACATTATGGAGTTTCTTATAAAACTAAGAATAGAATTACCATATGATACAGCAATCCCTCTACTGGGCATATACCCAGACAAAACCATAAATCAAAAAGAGACATTCACCACAATGTTCATTGCATCACTATTTACACTATCCAGGAAATGGAAGCAACTTAAATGCCCACAGACACACGAATGCATAAAGATGTGGTACATATATAAAATGGAATATTACTAAGCCATAAAAAGGAATGAAATTGGGACATTTGTAGAGACGTTGATGGATCTAGAGACTGTCATACAGAGTGAAGTAAGTCAGAAAGAGAAAAACAAATCTTGTATATTAATGCATATATGTGGAACCTAGAAAAATTGTACAGATGAACCGTTTTGCAAGGCAGAAATAGAGCAATACATGTATACAACAAACGTATGGACAACAAGGGGGGAAAGCTGTTGGGGTTGGTGGTGGGAGGAGTTGAGATATTGGGATTGGTATGTATACATTTATATGTATAAAGTAGATAACCAAAAACAACCTGCTGTATAAAAATATAAAATTAAATTCAAAATAAAAAAATAAAATTAAAAAAAGTAAAACAGAAAAAATATTCTTCCCTTCACATACATGTATTTATATGAATAAATTATTTCCATGCTTATATCTGTAAATACACAAAAGAGGAATAAAATCTACCTTGAACCAAAAACGAAAAAAAGATAAAAAAGAACAGAACCCACCGGTTACACAGAGGAAAACCGTTTCAGGGCACTTGCTCCAATTGCAAACAATTCTGAAGTTGGTCAGTGGTGGGGAATCACCTCCCATTCAGCCAGCATGCTCCTCGCAACAAGCGTCCTCACTGCAAAGCTGGGTGACTGTACCGAGGTATCTGTGAGTAAACGTGGGCCGAGCCCCAGGCCAGCTGCTGCTGAAATGTTCCCACCCTTCCAAGGCTAAACACCTGAATATGTACAAGGACTTGAAAACCTAGAGGAAGGGCCATGGAGCCACATGAGGGACAGCATGCCAGCCGACTTGGTGCCTGCAGGCCAGCCAGGATGGTCCTGGCCCTGGGTGCTCTTCTGGAAGCTCTCCATTTCCCTGCCTGAGATACCCCTGCTGTCCCGGCCCCCACTGCTTTCTTCCTTCCTCACCTGTGCCCAGGGAGAAATTCCAGCGGCAGGTGTGGGTGACACATCCTCTTCTTTAGCAGGTAGCATCATGGCAACTGCTGCAGAAAGTCCAGCAGAGCCCCACTCACACTGGGACACCCACAAAGCCGTGGCCTCTCACTCCCTCCCACCAGCCCAGCCCCGAGACTGCTGACAGGGCAGAGAAAATGGCGTCAGGCACAGCTGCAGGGGCTCTTGCTGCCTGGAGCGGTGTTTATATTGATCTCAACCCAGGCACACCTGGGGAGGGCTGGCCGGCACGGTCAGGCTTCCCAAGCCAGCCAATAATCACCCCTCAGGGGCTCACAGTTGCTGAAAATGGAACTTGCTGTATTGGCCAGGTCCAAGGAACAGGTGTGGGCTCCTGAGAGTCAGGATAGACAAGGGGCTGCAGCTCTGGCTTGTTTTCTAATTATATTATCTGGCCCATGAGTGGGAGACAACTTCAAGAAAACCCTCTCCTAATGAGAGGAACCCAGGAGTCAGGGAGAGGAGGGGTGGGTGGTAGTTGGAGACAGAGGCCTGGTGCCCCGGGTGCAGTGGAAGTCTCTGGAAGACCAGGTGGAGGAGGCCGCACAGAGTGATGCCCAGGGTCACAGACCTGTCAGAGCTGCTGTTTGTTAGTTCAAGTCCTGCTCTGAGGTGCTCTGTGTCAGATCTGAGCGACAGGTGAGCTGGGAGTGCTCTGCAATGAGAGCTATGTGCACGGTTCCTGTGTGCCCAGCCCTGCCAAGGTACCTGCAAGGGTAGCTCTGTATCCTGGGAGGGGCCTGACCACGGGAGCCCCATGGACTGCAGAGGACCTGCCCAGGGAATCCCATATCCTGGGAGGGGTCTGAACACGAGAGCCCCGTGGGCTGGGGTGGGGGTAGGGTACCTGCCCAGGTGAGCTCCATATCCTGGGATTGGCCTGACCTCGAGAGCCCCATGGGCTGCTGGAGTCCTGGTAAAGGATGTCAGGACAGTCAGTGAAGCCACTGAGGATATACCTCCAGTAGTTCCTAAATCCTACACCCTGCTGGTCATTCTACCAACCACCAGGACTTGGTATTCTGTATTAGTCTTCACTGATGCCTTCTTTTGTATTCCATTAGTCCCAGAGTCACAAGAAATTTTGGCTTGTGAGTGACAGGACTCAACATACAACTAAAACAATACTTCCAGGCTGTCTTGCCCCAAGGGTTCAAAAATTCCCACACCATCTTTGGGGAAAGCTCAGCTAAAGACCTAAAAGTTCTACCTCTGGAAAAGGAAACACTCCTTCAATATTCAGACGACATTCTGATCGCCAGCCCTACTAAGGAGGCCTCAGAACTACCAAGCCAATAAAGGATAGAAGTTGTCCACGAAAAAGCTCAAGTATCACAGACTACGGTGACCTGCCTGGGCTTCATTCTCACAGAAGGTCGGAGAAGCCCATCCCAGGAAAGGGAAGAAACAATTTACAGCCTTACCCCTTTCTGAAACTAGAAGACAGCTTAGGGGTTCCTGGGGAAGCCAGGGTTTCCTGCCTCTGGATCCCTAACTACAGTCTACTAGCTGGGCCTCTATATGAAACACTGAAAGGAAAAGATGATGATCCTTTTGAATAGAATCCAGAAGTGGCCTTTCAAGAATGGAAAGAGCAGTCAATTCAGACCCTTGCCCTGGAACTCCCTAATTTAGCTAAACCCTTTGACCTTTACATTCCTGGTGAAAGGTGAATCGCCATTGGAGTATTAGTGCAAAAACTGGGACCACTTGAAATGGAACAATGCAAGAATGCCATCCAGGTAGGATAAACTATGGTCACCAAGGGGCTTGGCCCACCACCACATCTGGCCAAGATACTGGTGGTATCTGAAAACCTGGAAATCAGCAGCCCAAAAGGCCACCTCCCTTCTAAGGGAAACGGACCCCACGTGGTGATCCTAACCCCCAACCATGCCCTGAAGTTGCAGGGTTTGCTCCGTGGGCACACTGACCTCGATTGAGGAGGCCCTCCAACTCCAACTTCCAGAGAGATAACCGGGGGCAACGGGGCACCATGACGACCCGTGTGACCATCACTTGACCTGGAGTTTCTCTCATAAAACAACAAGAGTGTGTCCCAAAAGAGTAGACTACTGCTTGCAGTACTTACTGTACCCAGAGGGGAGCTAATAATCTTGGCGGGGGAACCGTATATCATGCTGTCACCATAGAAAAGCCTACAGACACCCTGATGATGGTGGCCAATAAGACCGGCTGGACTCCTGTTTACTTCCAAAGGCTCTTGACTCAGTGACCATCATGATCCTTCATCACCACTGACCCTGGACTCTCTGGGAGCTGAGCGGGCAGGATCCTGACACCTGGTGCTGTTTTTACGTTAATTCAGGGGCCTAATGGAAGAAAGCGCAGACTGTTGGTCAGAGCATCTAGGCTGGCAGAAACGGTCAGTCAGAGCATCTAGGCTGGCAGAAACGGTCAGCCTAAGGTGGCCGAACAAATGTGGGGCGGAGTGAAACTGGACCTCACAGCGCCACTGCACATCTCCTTTCTGGACCCTTAAAGGTCATTAGAATCTATAACACTTCCAATACTGGTGCTCAGGTGGAAGAGCAGGGAGGCAGGAGGCCTGGGGACAATCAACGTCACCTGGAGGCTGCTGGGGAGAAGTTCTGACCCTCGCCCACGGGTATGAAGCCTCCTAACTCAGCACTCAGCAGTTACAGAAGAAGGGTCTGCACCCGCAGCACTCCAAGAATGAGGAAAGGGACAAAAGGCAGAAGAGAAGTTTGTCCCAGGCAAAGCCCCTTAAAAATGCCTGGGAGATAAAAATAGAATCTGGGCAATAAAATAAAGTCTAACTATTTTTATCCTTTGTGCTTTGTCTAATTTCAGGTGCTCCTAGTGTCCCGCATACAGAGGTTCCACACCCGGCACTTCAGACCAGATTTCCTAGAGCAGAATGGCTCGATGACACTTCAGCTCCTGGGGCCCAGTTCAGACTCCGTGACATAGAGCCTGAGCTGCAGCCAACCAGGTCCTCGAGAGCTCAGCCCCCTCCCTCCCAGTGACTCTGACAGGATCTCTACACAGCAGCCCAGCCCACAGCCCACAGGGTAGCACCTCTCCATTCTCTGATCAAAATATAAAGTTTCCTTTGCTTTTGAACCAAACTCAGTCTCGATCTATTGGCTCCAATGACACTGGGCAGGGGGACACTTGTTGGCGTCCACTCTGGAGGATCAGTAACAGAAATTGAGAACATTGTAACTTCAATGAACAGATGTGTGAGCCAAACTGTAATTAACATAGAACAGTGTATAAGGCTCGGGTAAAATAAGATGTTTCTAACACTTCCATTTGATATTTCCATCACTTTCTTATAAGCAAGTTCAGTGAAAAGGTTTGTCTTCTTTGTCAGGTCAATATTAGAGAAACAAAGTGATTTCTTTCCAAGGATGTACATCTAATAATCTTGGTTAAAGCTTCAATCTTGTTTTAAATGCTTTTGCATTGAAAATGATACCTCTCTTTCAGCTCCCCCATTTCTGAGAAGCATAAAATCTTATAATTTATTATTACCAAAGGGAAATGGTAGGAGGAGGGATAAATTAACAGTTTGGGATTAACACATACACACTGCTATGTATGAAATCATCAGCAAGGAACTACTGTATAGCACAGGGAACTACACTCAATATTTTGCAATAACCTATAAGGGGAAATGATCTGAAAAAGAATAGATATTTTTATTGACATCATCCATCAATGACAGTAAAAATGGAATCTAAGGGAAGACAGTGGTGAGTGCTTCTGACCCTGAAGACTTCAATCATCTAAAGTTTGGACTCTGCCTACTTCCCAAGGCCCTTAATGAACATATGTGTAGCCGTAGCTTAAAAAATTCCCCAGTTTGGGTTGCGGAGAGACACTGATATTGAAAATCCCCTGGTGTTCTCCTCACATGAATGGGACCCTTCCTACACCTAAAACATGCCTGTCACACCCAGAGGATGGTATACCGTCTGATCGGGAAAAGTTTGGAAAAGGCATCTCATCTCCTCATCTCTTGGTGCTAGGGTTCACCACTCCAGCGTCTTTACTAACAGTCTCCCCACTTGGAGATGTCAGCACTGTCAACATCCTGTTGCATACAGTTTGGAATTTGTCCAGAGGATGAAGCAGAAGGAGGAGGAACAATGAGAGACAAGTCCTAGGTGTTCGGACAGGCACATGCCACTCTAATTTCCAATCAGGAAGACGAATTGACCAAAGGCTAGGGTTGCCCATGGAAACAGAATAGGGCTTGAGGAATCCTGATGCTTTGTGGCCAGTTCCCATAAACACAAGTTGGAAAATGGAACTCAGGGGCACTAAAATTCACGAAACTGCAGAATTGAAAATATCTATCACTGAAAAATGTCTTGAGGAAAGTCAGAGAAAAGGACTTGTAAGCAACGGAGAATGGCAGGAAAGGGATTGGAAGAGGTAGAAAGGACTCGCCATTAAGCACAAGAAAAGGGGCTGAACATTGCCAACATTGCAGTTGGCCCAAAAGGGTGTATGCGTCTTTTTCTGTATATATTCAAGAAAAGGGCATACACTTTTTTAGCCAACCAAACAGGTGGGCACTGGAAATCAATACTACAAAACATATCACTTTGCATCAGTCAGAAGAGCCGTCCTCATAAAGTGTAAACACCAGGAATGCAGGACAGGGCAAGGAGAAAAGGGAGCCCTGTGAGTCTTATAGTGGAAATGTATATTGCCAACGGTCACTCTGGATAAGTCTATTGTGTTTACTAAAGCATCTAAAAAATGAGCTACCGAGCACAGGGCACTTGCACTCATGGACGTATATCTTGGGAAAAACAAAAATCGAGAGGACACAGGCACCCCAATGTTTACCACCTCTCTGTTTAAAAGATCCTCGACTAGGATATAACTTAAATGTATCTGCAGAGAAAAAACGGACAGAGATGTGGTGCTTATGTAGAGTGGAATATTACTCAGCATGGAAATCAATGAAATACGGCCAGTTATAACAACTCCAGAGGAGTTACGTGTGATCATTCGAAGTCACATAATTCAAAAAGAAAAAGACATAAGATATCACTAATACATGGAATGTTAACATGGCTACACATGAACTGAATTACAAAAGAGAAGAGGGTTTCAAATTAAGAAAACCAACTTATGCTTCCTTAAGGGGAAAGGTGAGTTGGGGTGCTGCATAAAACCAGAGATTGAAATTAGCACAGATACCATTCCATAAGCCAAATATGTAATAGTCAAGACCTACTCCTTGCTCAACGAAATGGACACAACACGCCATATTCAATGCCTAAGAATATACCGGATTAGTAAGAATCTTAAAACCCATGGACTTATATGTCTCCGTAAGAGAATCAAGCGCGTGTACAGCGGCATAAACGAAGCAGTGAAAATCCGATAAATCCCATTATTAAAATAAATTTCAAAAACAAAACACAAAGACAGCGAAATAGAGAGCAATTCTTAAATAATTCACTCAGGGCATGTGATGCAACCGGGATTTACCACAACTACACCCAGAGCTGGTTGAGACGTAAGGCTGGACACTTCAGGCTGATAGCATTGGTGAGTTTCGGTGAGCAAATGCAGACCCTTTGAAGTCATACTGCATGGTACCCATTCCATGGGTCCCAACTCTCCAGGTTCAAGGCATTCTTCCTCCAGCTAAAACATGCATGGGAAACCCAGAGTATCGTCCACCGTGTGATTGGGAAACGATTTAAAATGCATCTCAGTTTTCGTATCCTGGTCCTCGGGTTCACCATTCCAGATGCTTTACTAACACTCTCCCCGCTTGGAGAGTCAGTGCCTTTAACCTCCTGTTTGGCACAGCTTGCAATTTCTGTGCAAGATGAACAGGAATAGGGAGAACCAATGAGAGACTAGCTGTAGGTGTCTGCACGGGCAAATGTAACGCTCATTTCACACCAGGAAGAGGAATTAACCAAAGGCTCAGCGTGCCCTGCCGGAAACAGATTAGGGCCTGAAGAAATCCTGCGGTTTTGTGCCCAGCTCACAAGAAAGCGAGTTGAAGAAAGGAGCTCAGGGGCACTGTAATTCACAAACCTGCAGAGTTATAAATGACAGCTATCCTCCAAAAATATATTGAAGTAAGCCTGCGAAGGGGACTTGAAAGCGGGGCAGAATTTCAGGAAAACGATTGCAGGGGGTAGACTGGAATTGTCCTGTAAGCATAGGAAAAGAGGCACAACGTCGACAATGATGCACTTGGCCAAAAAGGGCGTATGCGTTTTTTCCTGAATATATTCAGGAAAAATCGCATACGCCCTTTTTGGCCAACCAAGCAAGCCTGTAAAGGAAATCTGCACTACCATGAAATCTCACTGCCCCCCCATGGGCAAAAGGGCCTTCTGAAAAAAGTGTAAAATCCAGAAAGGTAGGACAGGATATGGAGAACAGGGAGCCTTGTTATGCTGATTGGCAGGATGTAAATTGCCAGCAGCCACCCTGGAGAAGTGTATGGTGTTTCCTGAAACACGTAAGAAACAAAGCAACACAGCCTATGGCACTTCCACTTATGGTCTTATAGCTTACGGAAATTAAAATCAAAAACAGACAGCCACCCCAATATTTGGGACGGCTGTGTTCACAAGAAGCTCGTCTACAGTATCAGGTAAATATCCCAGAAAGCAAAAAATGGATAAAGAAGTTGCGGCACGTACGTACAATGCAATATCACTCAGCAATGAAATCTGTGTCATCAGGCCCGTAGCGGCATAGTGAGTGGATGCAGGTACGGTGATTCTACGTGAACTACGTCACACAGAAAAAGAAACATCATAAGATATCACTAATACACGGAATGTAAACTTGACTACACATGAACTGAATTACAAATCATAACAGGGTCTCAAATTTAGAAAACCAACTAGTGCTTGCTTATGGGGAAATGTGCGTTGGGGTGCTGCATAAAACCAGAGACTGAAATTAGCACAGATAACTTTCCATAAGCCAAATATGTAATAGACAAGACCTACTCCTTGCTCAACGAAATGGACCCAACACCACATATTCAACGCCTAGGAATATACCTGACTAGGAAGAATCTTAAAACCCATGGATATATATGTCTCCGTAAGAGAATCAAGCATGTGTACAGCGGCCGAAACGCAGCAGTGAAAATCCGATAAATCCCATTATCAAAATAAATTTCGAAAACAAAACACAAAGACAGTGAAATAAAGAGCAATTCTTAAATAGTTCACTCAGGGCATGTGATGCAACCGGGATTGACCACATCTACACCCACAGCTGGTTAAGACATAAGGCTGGACACTTCAGGCTGATAGCATTGGTCAGTTTCGGTGAGCAAATGCAGACCCTTTGAAGTCATACTGCATGGTACCCATTCCATGGGTCCCAACTCTCCAGGTTCAAGGGATTCTTCCTCCAGCTAAAACATGCATGGGAAACCCAGAGTATCGTCCACCGTGAGATTGGGAAACTATTTAAAATGCATCTCAGTTTTCGTATCCTTGTCCTCGGGTTCACCATTCCAGACGCTTTACTAACACTCTCCCCGCTTGGAGAGTCAGTGCCTTTAACCTCCTGTTTGGCACAGTTTGCAACTTCTGTGCAAGATGAACAGGAATAGGGAGAACCAATGAGAGACTAGCTGTAGGTGTCTGCACGGCCAAATGTAACACTCATTGCCCACCAGGAAGAGGAATTAAACAAAGGCTCAGTGTGCCCTGCTGGAAATAGATTAAGGCCTGAAGCAATCCTGCTGTTTTGTGCCCAGCTCACAAGAAAGCGAGTTGAAGAAAGGAGCTCAGGGGCACTGTAATTCACAAACCTGCAGAGTTATAATTGACAGCTATCCTCCAAAAATATATTTAAGTAAGCCTGCGAAGGGGACTTGAAAGCGGGGCAGAATTTCAGGAAAACGATTGCAGGGGGTAGACTGGAATTGCCCTGAAAGCATAGGAAAAGAAGCACAACGTCGACAATGATGCACTTGGCCAAAAAGGGCATATGCGTTTTTTCCTGAATATATTCAGGAAAAAACGCATATGCCCTTTTTCGCCAACCAAGCAAGCCTGTAAAGGAAATCTGCACTACAATGAAGTCTCACTGCCCCCCGGGCAAAAAGGCCATCTGAAAAAAGTGTAAAATCCAGAAAGGTAGGACAGGATATGGAGAACAGGGAGCCTTGTTATGCTGATTGGCAGGATGTAAATTGCCAGCAGCAACCCTGGAGAAGTGTATGGTGTTTCCTGAAACACGTAAGAAACAAAGCAACACAGCCTATGGCACTTCCACTTATGGTCCTATAGCTTACAGAAATTAAAATCAGAAACAGACAGCCACCCCAATATTTGGGACGGCTGTGTTCACAAGAAGCTCGTCTACAGTACCAGGTAAATATCCCAGAAAGCAAAAAATGGATAAAGAAGTTGTGGCACGTACGTGCAATGCAGTATCACTCAGCAATGAAATCTGTGTCATCAGGCCCGTAGCGGCATAGTGAGTGGATGCAGGTACGGTGATTCTACGTGAACTACGTCACACAGAAAAAGAAACATCATAAGATATCACTAATACACGGAATGTAAACTTGACTACACATGAACTGAATTACAAAACAGAACAGGGTCTCAAATTTAGAAAACCAACTAGTGCTTGCTTATGGGGAAAGGTGCCTTGCGGTGCTGCATAAAATCAGAGACTGAAATTAGCACAGATAACATTCCATAAGCCAAATATGTAACAGACAAGACCTACTCCTTGCTCAACGAAATGGACTCAACACCACATATTCAATGGCTAGGAATATACCTGACTAGGAAGAATCTTAAAACCCATGGATATATATGTCTCCGTAAGAGAATCAAGCGTGTGTACAGCGGCCGAAACGCAGCAGTGAAAATCCGATAAATCCCATTATCAAAATAAATTTCGAAAACAAAACACAAAGACAGTGAAATAGAGAGCAATTCTTAAATAATTCACTCAGGGCATGTGATGCAACCGGGATTGACCACATCTACACCCAGAGCTGGTTGAGACATAAGGCTGGACACTTCAGGCTGATAGCATTGGTGAGTTTCTGTGAGCAAATGCAGACCCTTTGAAGTCATACTGCATGGTACCTATTCCATGGGTCCCAACTCTTCAGGTTCAAGGGATTCTTCCTCCAGCTAAAACATGCATGGGCAACCCACTGTATGGTCCACCGTGTGATTGGGAAACGATTTAAATGCATCTCAGTTTTCGTATCCTGGTCCTCGGGTTCACCATTCCAGATGCTTTACTAACACTCTCCTTGCTTGGCGAGTCAGTGCCTTTAACCTCTTGTTTGGCACAGCTTGCAATTTCTGTGCAAGATGAACAGGAATAGGGAGAACCAATGAGAAACTAGCTGTAGGTGTCTGCACAGGCAAATGTAACGCTCATTTGCCAACAGGAAGAGGAATTAACCAAAGGCTCAGCATGCCCTGCAGGAAACAGATTAGGGCCTGAAGCAATCGTGCGGTTTTGTGCCCAGCTCACAAGAAAGCGAGTTGAAGAAAGGAGCTCAGGGGCACTGTAATTCACAAACCTGCAGAGTTATAAATGACAGCTATCCTCCAAAAATATATTGAAGTAAGCCTGCGAAGGGGACTTGAAAGCGGGGCAGAATTTCAGGAAAACGATTGCAGGGGGTAGACTGGAATTGCCCTGAAAGCATAGGAAAAGAGGCACAACGTCGACAATGATGCACTTGGCCAAAAAGGGCTTATGCGTTTTTTCCTGAATATATTCAGGAAAAAATGCATACGCACTTTTTGGCCAAGCAAGCAAGCCTGTAAAGGAAATCTGCACTACAATGAATTCTCACTGCCCCCCTGGCAAAAGGGCCATCTGAAAATAGTGGAAATTCCAGAAAGTTATGGCAGTATACGGAGAACAGTGAGCCTTGTTATGCCGAATGGCAGGATGTAAATTGCCAACAGCCACCCTGGAGAAGTGTATGGTGTTTCCTGAAACACGTAAAAAATAAAGCAACACAGCCTATGGCACTTGCACTTATGGTCCTATAGATTAGGGAAATTAAAATCAAAAACAGACAGCCACCCCAATGTTTGGGACTGCTGTGTTCACAGGAAGCTCGTCTACAGTACCAGGTAAATATCCCAGAAAGCAAAAAATAGATAAAGAAGTTGTGGCACGTACGTACAATGCAATATCACTCAGCAATGAAATCTGTGTCATCAGGCCCGTAGCGGCATTGTGAGTGGATGCAGGTACGGTGATTCTACGTGAACTACGTCACACAGAAAAAGAAACATCATAAGATATCACTAATACACGGAATGTAAACTTGACTACACATGAACTGAATTACAAAACAGAACAGGGTCTCAAATTTAGAAAACCAACTAGTGCTTGCTTATGGGGAAAGGTGCCTTGGGGTGCTGCATAAAACCAGAGACTGAAATTAGCACAGATAACATTCCATAAGCCAGATATGTAATAGACAAGACCTACT
Organism: Phocoena phocoena; assembly: GCF_963924675.1. Lineage (NCBI taxonomy): Eukaryota > Metazoa > Chordata > Mammalia > Artiodactyla > Phocoenidae > Phocoena > Phocoena phocoena. The sequence continues at coordinate 19,408,177 of NC_089225.1, read as the reverse complement.
CCTTGCTCAACGAAATGGACCCAACACCACATATTCAACGCATAGGGATATACCTGACTAGGAATAATCTTAAAACCCATGGATATATATGTCTCCGTAAGAGAATCAAGCGTGTGTACAGTGGCCGAAAGGCAGCAGTGAAAATCCGATAAATCCTATTATCAAAATAAATTTCAAAAACAAAACACAAAGACAGTGAAATAGAGAGCAATTCTTAAATAATTCCCTCAGGGCATGTGATGCAACCGGGATTGACAACATCTACACCCAGAGCTGGTTGAGACATAAGGCGGGACACTTCAGGCTGAGAGCATTGTTGAGTTTCGGAGAGCAAATGCAGACCCTTTGAAGTCATACTGCATGGTACCTATTCCATGGGTCCCAACTCTTCAGGTTCAAGGGATTCTTCCTCCAGCTAAAACATGCATGGGAAACCCACAGTATGGTCCACCGTGTGATTGGGAAACTATTTAAAATGCATCTCAGTTTTCGTATCCTGGTCCTCGGGTTCACCATTCCAGATGCTTTACTAACACTCTCCCCGCTTGGAGAGTCAGTGCCTTTAACCTCCTGTTTGGCACAGCTTGCAATTTCTGTGCAAGATGAACAGGAATAGGGAGAACAAATGAGAGACTAGATGTAGGTTTCTGCACGGCCAAATGTAACGCTCATTGCCGACCAGGAAGAGGAATTAAACAAAGGCTCAGCGTGCCCTGCCGAAAACAGATTAGGGCCTGAAGCAATCCTGCGGTTTTGTGCCCAGCTCACAAGAAAGCGAGTTGAAGAAAGGAGCTCAGGGGCACTGTAATTCACAAACCTGTAGAGTTAGAAATGACAGCTATCCTCCAAAAATATATTGAAGTAAGCCTGCGAAGGGGACTTGAAAGCGGGGCAGAATTTCAGGAAAACGATTGCAGGGGTAGACTGGAATTGCCCTGAAAGCATAGGAAAAGAGGCAGAACGTTGACAATGATGCACTTGACCAAAAAGAGCGTATGCGTTTTTTCCTGAATATATTCAGGAAAAAACGCATACGCCCTTTTTGGCTAACCAAGAAGCCTGTAAAGGAAATCTGCACTGCAATGAAGTCTCACTGCCCCCCGGGCAAAAGGGCCATCTCAAAAAAGTGTAAAATCCAGAAAGGTAGGACAGGATATGGAGAACAGGGAGCCTTGTTATGCTGATTGGCAGGATGTAAATTGCCAGCAGCCACCCTGGAGAAGTGTATGGTGTTTCCTGAAACACATAAGAAACAAAGCAACACAGCCTATGGCACTTCCACTTATGGTCCTATAGCTTACGGAAATTAAAATCAAAAACAGACAGCCACCCCAATATTTGGGACGGCTGTGTTCACAAGAAGCTCGTCTACAGTATCAGGTAAATATCCCAGAAAGCATAAAATGGATAAAGAAGTTGTGGCACGTACGTACAATGAAATATCACTCAGCAATGAAATCTGTGTCATCAGGCCCGTAGCGGCATAGTGAGTGGATGCAGGTACGGTGATTCTACGTGAACTACGTCACACAGAAAAAGAAACATCATAAGATATCACTAATACACGGAATGTAAACTTGACTACACATGAACTGAATTACAAAACAGAACAGGGTCTCAAATTTAGAAAACCAACTAGTGCTTGCTTATGGGGAAAGGTGCCTTGGGGTGCTGCATAAAACCAGAGACTGAAATTAGCACAGATAACTTTCCATAAGCCAAATATGTAATAGACAAGACCTACTCCTTGCTCAACGAAATGGACTCAACACCACATATTCAACGCCTAGAAATATACCTGACTAGGAAGAATCTTAAAACCCATGGATATATATGTCTCCATAAGAGAATCAAGCGTGTGTACAGCGGCCGAAACCCAGCAGTGAAAATCCTATAAATCCCATTATCAAAATAAATTTCGAAAACAAAACACAAAGACAGTGAAATAGAGAGCAATTCTTAAATAATTCACTCAGGGCATGTGATGCAACCGGAATTGACCACATCCACACCCAGAGCTGGTTGAGACATAAGGCTGGACACTTCAGGCTGATAGCATTGGTGAGTTTCCGTGAGCAAATGCAGACCCTTTGAAGTCATACTGCATGGTACCTACTCCATGGGTCCCAACTCTTCAGTTTCAAGGGATTCTTCCTCCAGCTAAAACATGCATGGGAAACCCACAGTATGGTCCACCGTGTGATTGGGAAACTATTTAAAATGCATCTCAGTTTTCGTATCCTGGTCCTCGGGTTCACCATTCCAGATGCTTTACTAAAACTCTCCCCGCTTGGAGAGTCAGTGCCTTTAACCTCCTCTTTGGCACAGCTTGCAATTTCTGTGCAAGATGAACAGGAATAGGGAGAACCAATGAGAGACTAGCTGTAGGTGTCTTCACGGGCAAATGTAACGCTCATTGCCGACCAGGAAGAGGAATTAAACAAAGGCTCAGCGTGCCCTGCCGAAAAACAGATTAGGGCCTGAAGCAATCCTGCGGTTTTGTGCCCAGCTCACAAGAAAGCGAGTTAAAGAAAGGAGCTCAGGGGCACTGTAATTCACAAACCTGCAGAGTTATAAATGACAGCTATCCTCCAAAAATATATTGAAGTAAGCCTGCGAAGGGAACTTTAAAGTGGGGCAGAATTTCAGGAAAACGATTGCAGGGGTAGACTGGAATTGCCCTGAAAGCATAGGAAAAGAGGCAGAACGCCGACAATGATGCACTTGGCCAAAAAGGGCGTATGCGTTTTTTCCTGAATATATTCAGGAAAAAACGCATACGCCATTTTTGGCCAACCAAGCAAGCCTGTAAAGGAAATCTGCACTGCAATGAAGTCTCACTGCCCCCCGGGCAAAAGGGCCATCTGAAAAAAGTGTAAAATCCAGAAAAGTAGGACAGGATATGGAGAATAGGGAGCCTTGTTATGCTGATTGGCAGGATGTAAATTGCCAGGAGCCACCCTGGAGAAGTGTATGGTGTTTCCTGAAACACATAAGAAACAAAGCAACACAGCCTATGGCATTTCCACTTATGGTCCTATAGCTTACGGAAATTAAAATCAAAAACAGACAGCCACCCCAATATTTGGGACGGCTGTGTTCACAAGAAGCTCGTCTACAGTATCAGGTAAATATCCCAGAAAGCAAAAAATGGATAAAGAAGTTGTGGCACGTACGTACAATGCAATATCACTCAGCAATGAAATCTGTGTCATCAGGCCCGTAGCGGCATAGTGAGTGGATGCAGGTACGGTGATTCTACGTGAACTACGTCACACAGAAAAAGAAACATCATAAGATATTACTAATACACAGAATGTAAACTTGACTACACATGAACTGTATTACAAAACAGAACAGGGTCTCAAATTTAGAAAACCAACTAGTGCTTGCTTATGGGGAAAGGTGCCTTGGGGTGTTGCATAAAACCAGAGACTGAAATTAGCACAGATAACATTCCATAAGCCAAATATGTAATAGACAAGACCTACTCCTTGCTCAACGAAATGGACTCAACACCACATATTCAACGCCTAGGAATATACCTGACTAGGAAGAATCTTAAAACCCATGGATATATATGTCTCCGTAAGAGAATCAAGCGTGTGTACAGCGGCCGATACGCAGCAGTGAAAATCCGATAAATCCCATTATCAAAATAAATTTCGAAAACAAAACACAAAGACAGTGAAATAGAGAGCAATTCTTAAATAATTCACTCAGGGCATGTGATGCAACCGGGATTTACCACATCTACACCCAGAGCTGGTTGAGACATAAGGCTGCACACTTCAGGCTGATGGCATTGGTGAGTTTCGGTAAGCAAATGCAGACCCTTTGAAGTCATACTGCATGGTACCCATTCCATGGGTCCCAACTCTCCAGGTTCAAGGGATTCTTCCTCCAGCTAAAACATGCATGGGAAACCCAGAGTATCGTCCACCGTGTGATTGGGAAACGATTTAAAATGCATCTCAGTTTTCGTATCCTGGTCCTCGGGTTCACCATTCCAGATGCTTTACTAACACTCTCCCCGCTTGGAGAGTCAGTGCCTTTAACCTCCTGTTTGGCACAGTTTGCAACTTCTGTGCAAGATGAACAGGAATAGGGAGAACCAATGAGAGACTAGCTGTAGGTGTCTGCACGGCCAAATGTAACACTCATTGCCCACCAGGAAGAGGAATTAAACAAAGGCTCAGTGTGCCCTGCTGGAAATAGATTAAGGCCTGAAGCAATCCTGCTGTTTTGTGCCCAGCTCACAAGAAAGCGAGTTGAAGAAAGGAGCTCAGGGGCACTGTAATTCACAAACCTGCAGAGTTATAATTGACAGCTATCCTCCAAAAATATATTTAAGTAAGCCTGCGAAGGGGACTTGAAAGCGGGGCAGAATTTCAGGAAAACGATTGCAGGGGGTAGACTGGAATTGCCCTGAAAGCATAGGAAAAGAAGCACAACGTCGACAATGATGCACTTGGCCAAAAAGGGCATATGCGTTTTTTCCTGAATATATTCAGGAAAAAACGCATATGCCCTTTTTCGCCAACCAAGCAAGCCTGTAAAGGAAATCTGCACTACAATGAAGTCTCACTGCCCCCCGGGCAAAAAGGCCATCTGAAAAAAGTGTAAAATCCAGAAAGGTAGGACAGGATATGGAGAACAGGGAGCCTTGTTATGCTGATTGGCAGGATGTAAATTGCCAGCAGCAACCCTGGAGAAGTGTATGGTGTTTCCTGAAACACGTAAGAAACAAAGCAACACAGCCTATGGCACTTCCACTTATGGTCCTATAGCTTACAGAAATTAAAATCAGAAACAGACAGCCACCCCAATATTTGGGACGGCTGTGTTCACAAGAAGCTCGTCTACAGTACCAGGTAAATATCCCAGAAAGCAAAAAATGGATAAAGAAGTTGTGGCACGTACGTGCAATGCAGTATCACTCAGCAATGAAATCTGTGTCATCAGGCCCGTAGCGGCATAGTGAGTGGATGCAGGTACGGTGATTCTACGTGAACTACGTCACACAGAAAAAGAAACATCATAAGATATCACTAATACACGGAATGTAAACTTGACTACACATGAACTGAATTACAAAACAGAACAGGGTCTCAAATTTAGAAAACCAACTAGTGCTTGCTTATGGGGAAAGGTGCCTTGCGGTGCTGCATAAAATCAGAGACTGAAATTAGCACAGATAACATTCCATAAGCCAAATATGTAACAGACAAGACCTACTCCTTGCTCAACGAAATGGACTCAACACCACATATTCAATGGCTAGGAATATACCTGACTAGGAAGAATCTTAAAACCCATGGATATATATGTCTCCGTAAGAGAATCAAGCGTGTGTACAGCGGCCGAAACGCAGCAGTGAAAATCCGATAAATCCCATTATCAAAATAAATTTCGAAAACAAAACACAAAGACAGTGAAATAGAGAGCAATTCTTAAATAATTCACTCAGGGCATGTGATGCAACCGGGATTGACCACATCTACACCCAGAGCTGGTTGAGACATAAGGCTGGACACTTCAGGCTGATAGCATTGGTGAGTTTCTGTGAGCAAATGCAGACCCTTTGAAGTCATACTGCATGGTACCTATTCCATGGGTCCCAACTCTTCAGGTTCAAGGGATTCTTCCTCCAGCTAAAACATGCATGGGCAACCCACTGTATGGTCCACCGTGTGATTGGGAAACGATTTAAATGCATCTCAGTTTTCGTATCCTGGTCCTCGGGTTCACCATTCCAGATGCTTTACTAACACTCTCCTTGCTTGGCGAGTCAGTGCCTTTAACCTCTTGTTTGGCACAGCTTGCAATTTCTGTGCAAGATGAACAGGAATAGGGAGAACCAATGAGAAACTAGCTGTAGGTGTCTGCACAGGCAAATGTAACGCTCATTTGCCAACAGGAAGAGGAATTAACCAAAGGCTCAGCATGCCCTGCAGGAAACAGATTAGGGCCTGAAGCAATCGTGCGGTTTTGTGCCCAGCTCACAAGAAAGCGAGTTGAAGAAAGGAGCTCAGGGGCACTGTAATTCACAAACCTGCAGAGTTATAAATGACAGCTATCCTCCAAAAATATATTGAAGTAAGCCTGCGAAGGGGACTTGAAAGCGGGGCAGAATTTCAGGAAAACGATTGCAGGGGGTAGACTGGAATTGCCCTGAAAGCATAGGAAAAGAGGCACAACGTCGACAATGATGCACTTGGCCAAAAAGGGCTTATGCGTTTTTTCCTGAATATATTCAGGAAAAAATGCATACGCACTTTTTGGCCAAGCAAGCAAGCCTGTAAAGGAAATCTGCACTACAATGAATTCTCACTGCCCCCCTGGCAAAAGGGCCATCTGAAAATAGTGGAAATTCCAGAAAGTTATGGCAGTATACGGAGAACAGTGAGCCTTGTTATGCCGAATGGCAGGATGTAAATTGCCAACAGCCACCCTGGAGAAGTGTATGGTGTTTCCTGAAACACGTAAAAAATAAAGCAACACAGCCTATGGCACTTGCACTTATGGTCCTATAGATTAGGGAAATTAAAATCAAAAACAGACAGCCACCCCAATGTTTGGGACTGCTGTGTTCACAGGAAGCTCGTCTACAGTACCAGGTAAATATCCCAGAAAGCAAAAAATAGATAAAGAAGTTGTGGCACGTACGTACAATGCAATATCACTCAGCAATGAAATCTGTGTCATCAGGCCCGTAGCGGCATTGTGAGTGGATGCAGGTACGGTGATTCTACGTGAACTACGTCACACAGAAAAAGAAACATCATAAGATATCACTAATACACGGAATGTAAACTTGACTACACATGAACTGAATTACAAAACAGAACAGGGTCTCAAATTTAGAAAACCAACTAGTGCTTGCTTATGGGGAAAGGTGCCTTGGGGTGCTGCATAAAACCAGAGACTGAAATTAGCACAGATAACATTCCATAAGCCAGATATGTAATAGACAAGACCTACTCCTTGCTCAACGAAATGGACCCAACACCACATATTCAACGCATAGGGATATACCTGACTAGGAATAATCTTAAAACCCATGGATATATATGTCTCCGTAAGAGAATCAAGCGTGTGTACAGTGGCCGAAAGGCAGCAGTGAAAATCCGATAAATCCTATTATCAAAATAAATTTCAAAAACAAAACACAAAGACAGTGAAATAGAGAGCAATTCTTAAATAATTCCCTCAGGGCATGTGATGCAACCGGGATTGACAACATCTACACCCAGAGCTGGTTGAGACATAAGGCGGGACACTTCAGGCTGAGAGCATTGTTGAGTTTCGGAGAGCAAATGCAGACCCTTTGAAGTCATACTGCATGGTACCTATTCCATGGGTCCCAACTCTTCAGGTTCAAGGGATTCTTCCTCCAGCTAAAACATGCATGGGAAACCCACAGTATGGTCCACCGTGTGATTGGGAAACTATTTAAAATGCATCTCAGTTTTCGTATCCTGGTCCTCGGGTTCACCATTCCAGATGCTTTACTAACACTCTCCCCGCTTGGAGAGTCAGTGCCTTTAACCTCCTGTTTGGCACAGCTTGCAATTTCTGTGCAAGATGAACAGGAATAGGGAGAACAAATGAGAGACTAGATGTAGGTTTCTGCACGGCCAAATGTAACGCTCATTGCCGACCAGGAAGAGGAATTAAACAAAGGCTCAGCGTGCCCTGCCGAAAACAGATTAGGGCCTGAAGCAATCCTGCGGTTTTGTGCCCAGCTCACAAGAAAGCGAGTTGAAGAAAGGAGCTCAGGGGCACTGTAATTCACAAACCTGTAGAGTTAGAAATGACAGCTATCCTCCAAAAATATATTGAAGTAAGCCTGCGAAGGGGACTTGAAAGCGGGGCAGAATTTCAGGAAAACGATTGCAGGGGTAGACTGGAATTGCCCTGAAAGCATAGGAAAAGAGGCAGAACGTTGACAATGATGCACTTGACCAAAAAGAGCGTATGCGTTTTTTCCTGAATATATTCAGGAAAAAACGCATACGCCCTTTTTGGCTAACCAAGAAGCCTGTAAAGGAAATCTGCACTGCAATGAAGTCTCACTGCCCCCCGGGCAAAAGGGCCATCTCAAAAAAGTGTAAAATCCAGAAAGGTAGGACAGGATATGGAGAACAGGGAGCCTTGTTATGCTGATTGGCAGGATGTAAATTGCCAGCAGCCACCCTGGAGAAGTGTATGGTGTTTCCTGAAACACATAAGAAACAAAGCAACACAGCCTATGGCACTTCCACTTATGGTCCTATAGCTTACGGAAATTAAAATCAAAAACAGACAGCCACCCCAATATTTGGGACGGCTGTGTTCACAAGAAGCTCGTCTACAGTATCAGGTAAATATCCCAGAAAGCATAAAATGGATAAAGAAGTTGTGGCACGTACGTACAATGAAATATCACTCAGCAATGAAATCTGTGTCATCAGGCCCGTAGCGGCATAGTGAGTGGATGCAGGTACGGTGATTCTACGTGAACTACGTCACACAGAAAAAGAAACATCATAAGATATCACTAATACACGGAATGTAAACTTGACTACACATGAACTGAATTACAAAACAGAACAGGGTCTCAAATTTAGAAAACCAACTAGTGCTTGCTTATGGGGAAAGGTGCCTTGGGGTGCTGCATAAAACCAGAGACTGAAATTAGCACAGATAACTTTCCATAAGCCAAATATGTAATAGACAAGACCTACTCCTTGCTCAACGAAATGGACTCAACACCACATATTCAACGCCTAGAAATATACCTGACTAGGAAGAATCTTAAAACCCATGGATATATATGTCTCCATAAGAGAATCAAGCGTGTGTACAGCGGCCGAAACCCAGCAGTGAAAATCCTATAAATCCCATTATCAAAATAAATTTCGAAAACAAAACACAAAGACAGTGAAATAGAGAGCAATTCTTAAATAATTCACTCAGGGCATGTGATGCAACCGGAATTGACCACATCCACACCCAGAGCTGGTTGAGACATAAGGCTGGACACTTCAGGCTGATAGCATTGGTGAGTTTCCGTGAGCAAATGCAGACCCTTTGAAGTCATACTGCATGGTACCTACTCCATGGGTCCCAACTCTTCAGTTTCAAGGGATTCTTCCTCCAGCTAAAACATGCATGGGAAACCCACAGTATGGTCCACCGTGTGATTGGGAAACTATTTAAAATGCATCTCAGTTTTCGTATCCTGGTCCTCGGGTTCACCATTCCAGATGCTTTACTAAAACTCTCCCCGCTTGGAGAGTCAGTGCCTTTAACCTCCTCTTTGGCACAGCTTGCAATTTCTGTGCAAGATGAACAGGAATAGGGAGAACCAATGAGAGACTAGCTGTAGGTGTCTTCACGGGCAAATGTAACGCTCATTGCCGACCAGGAAGAGGAATTAAACAAAGGCTCAGCGTGCCCTGCCGAAAAACAGATTAGGGCCTGAAGCAATCCTGCGGTTTTGTGCCCAGCTCACAAGAAAGCGAGTTAAAGAAAGGAGCTCAGGGGCACTGTAATTCACAAACCTGCAGAGTTATAAATGACAGCTATCCTCCAAAAATATATTGAAGTAAGCCTGCGAAGGGAACTTTAAAGTGGGGCAGAATTTCAGGAAAACGATTGCAGGGGTAGACTGGAATTGCCCTGAAAGCATAGGAAAAGAGGCAGAACGCCGACAATGATGCACTTGGCCAAAAAGGGCGTATGCGTTTTTTCCTGAATATATTCAGGAAAAAACGCATACGCCATTTTTGGCCAACCAAGCAAGCCTGTAAAGGAAATCTGCACTGCAATGAAGTCTCACTGCCCCCCGGGCAAAAGGGCCATCTGAAAAAAGTGTAAAATCCAGAAAAGTAGGACAGGATATGGAGAATAGGGAGCCTTGTTATGCTGATTGGCAGGATGTAAATTGCCAGGAGCCACCCTGGAGAAGTGTATGGTGTTTCCTGAAACACATAAGAAACAAAGCAACACAGCCTATGGCATTTCCACTTATGGTCCTATAGCTTACGGAAATTAAAATCAAAAACAGACAGCCACCCCAATATTTGGGACGGCTGTGTTCACAAGAAGCTCGTCTACAGTATCAGGTAAATATCCCAGAAAGCAAAAAATGGATAAAGAAGTTGTGGCACGTACGTACAATGCAATATCACTCAGCAATGAAATCTGTGTCATCAGGCCAGTAGCGGCATAGTGAGTGGATGCAGGTACGGTGATTCTACGTGAACTACGTCACACAGAAAAAGAAACATCATAAGATATTACTAATACACAGAATGTAAACTTGACTACACATGAACTGTATTACAAAACAGAACAGGGTCTCAAATTTAGAAAACCAACTAGTGCTTGCTTATGGGGAAAGGTGCCTTGGGGTGTTGCATAAAACCAGAGACTGAAATTAGCACAGATAACATTCCATAAGCCAAATATGTAATAGACAAGACCTACTCCTTGCTCAACGAAATGGACTCAACACCACATATTCAACGCCTAGGAATATACCTGACTAGGAAGAATCTTAAAACCCATGGATATATATGTCTCCGTAAGAGAATCAAGCGTGTGTACAGCGGCCGATACGCAGCAGTGAAAATCCGATAAATCCCATTATCAAAATAAATTTCGAAAACAAAACACAAAGACAGTGAAATAGAGAGCAATTCTTAAATAATTCACTCAGGGCATGTGATGCAACCGGGATTTACCACATCTACACCCAGAGCTGGTTGAGACATAAGGCTGCACACTTCAGGCTGATGGCATTGGTGAGTTTCGGTAAGCAAATGCAGACCCTTTGAAGTCATACTGCATGGTACCCATTCCATGGGTCCCAACTCTCCAGGTTCAAGGGATTCTTCCTCCAGCTAAAACATGCATGGGAAACCCAGAGTATCGTCCACCGTGTGATTGGGAAACGATTTAAAATGCATCTCAGTTTTCGTATCCTGGTCCTCGGGTTCACCATTCCAGATGCTTTACTAACACTCTCCCCGCTTGGAGAGTCAGTGCCTTTAACCTCCTCTTTGGCACAGCTTGCAATTTCTGTGCAAGATGAACAGGAATAGGGAGAACCAATGAGAGACTAGCTGTAGGTGTCTGCACGGGCAAATGTAACGCTCATTGCCCACCAGGAAGAGGAATTAAACAAAGGCTCAGTGTGCCCTCCTGGAAACAGATTAGGGCCTGAAGCAATCCTGCTGTTTTGTGCCCAGCTCACAAGAAAGCGAGTTGAAGAAAGGAGCTCAGGGGCACTGTAATTCACAAACCTGCAGAGTTATAAATGACAGCTATTTTCCAAAAGTATATTGAAGTAAGCCTGCGAAGGGGACTTGAAAGTGGGACAGAATTTCAGGAAAACGATTGCAGGGGGTAGACTGGAATTGCCCTGAAAGCATAGGAAAAGAGGCACAACGTCGACAATGATGCACTTGGCCAAAAAGGGCGTATGCCTTTTTTCCTGAATATATTCAGGAAAAAACGCATACGCCCTTTTTGGCCAACCAAGCAAGCCTGTAAAGGAAATCTGCACTACAATGAAGTCTCACTGCCCCCCGGGCAAGAGGGCCATCTGAAAAAAGTGTAAAATCCAGAAAGGTAGGACAGGATATGGAGAACAGGGAGCTTTGCTATGCTGATTGGCAGGATGTAAATTGCCAACAGCCACCCTGGAGAAGTGTATGGTGTTTCCTGAAACACGTAAGAAATAAAGCAACACAGCCTATGGCAATTGCAATTATGGTCCTATTCCTTAGGGAAATTAAAATCAAAAACAGAGAGCCACCCCAAAATTTCGGACTGGTGTGGTCCCAGGAAGCTCGTCTATAGTACCAGGTAAATATCCCAGAAAGCAAAAAATGGATAAAGAAGTTGTGGCACGTACGTGCAATGCAATATCACTCAGCAATGAAATCTGTGTCATCAGGCCCGTAGCGGCATAGTGAGTGGATGCAGGTACGGTGATTCTACGTGAACTACGTCACACAGAAAAAGAAACATAATAAGATATCACTAATATACGGAATGTAAACTTGCCTACACATGAACTGAATTACAAAACAGAACAGGGTCTCAAATTTAGAAAACCAACTAGTGCTTGCTTATGGGGAAAGGTGCCTTGGGTGCTGCATAAAACCAGAGACTGAAATTAGCACAGATAACTTTACATAAGCCAAATATGTAATAGACAATACCTACTCCTTGCTCAACGAAATGGACCCAACACCACATATTCAACGCCTAGGAATATACCTGACTAGGAAGAATCTTAAAATCCATGGATTTATATGTCTCCGTAAGAGAATCAAGCGTGTGTACAGCGGCATAAACGCAGCAGTGAAAATCCGATAAATCCCATTATCAAAATAAATTTCAAACACAAAACACAAAGAAAGTGAAATAGAGAGCAATTCTTAAATAATTCACTCAGGGCATGTGATGCAACCGGGATTGACCACATCTACACCCAGAGCTGGTTGAGAAATAAGGCTGGAAACTTCAGGCTGATGGCATTGGTGAGTTTCGGTAAGCAAATGCAGACCCTTTGAAGTCATACTGCATGGTACCCATTCCATGGGTCCCAACTCTCCAGGTTCAAGTGATTCTTCCTCCAGCTAAAACATGCATGGGAAACCCAGAGTATCGTCCACCGTGTGATTGGGATACGATTTAAAATGCATCTCAGTTTTCGTATCCTGGTCCTCGGGTTCACCATTCCAGATGCTTTACTATCACTCTCCCCGCTTGGAGAGTCAGTGCCTTTAACCTCCTCTTTGGCACAGCTTGCAATTTCTGTGCAAGATGAACAGGAATAGGGAGAACCAATGAGAGACTAGCTGTAGGTGTCTGCACGGGCAAATGTAACGCTCATTGCCCACCAGGAAGAGGAATTAAACAAAGGCTCAGTGTGCCCTCCTCGAAACAGATTAGGGCCTGAAGCAATCCTGCGGTTTTGTGCCCAGCTCACAAGAAAGCGAGTTGAAGAAAGGAGCTCAGGGGCACTGTAATTCACAAACCTGCAGAGTTATAAATGACAGCTATCTTCCAAAAGTATACTGAAGTAAGCCTGCGAAGGGGACTTGAAAGCGGGGCAGAATTTCAGGAAAACGATTGCAGGGGGTAGACTGGAATTGCCCTGAAAGCATAGGAAAAGAGGCACAACGTCGACAATGATGCACTTGGCCAAAAAGGGCGTATGCGTTTTTTCCTGAATATATTCAGGAAAAAAAGCATACGCCCTTTTTGGCCAACCAAGCAAGCCTGTAAAGGAAATCTGCACTACAATGAAGTCTCACTGCCCCCCGGGCAAAAGGGCCATCTGAAAAAAGTGTAAAATCCAGAAAGGTAGGACAGGATATGGAGAACAGGGAGCCTTGTTATGCTGATTGGCAGGATGTAAATTGCCAGCAGCCACCCTGGAGAAGTGTATGGTGTTTCCTGAAACACGTAAGAAACAAAGCAACACAGCCTATGGCACTTCCACTTATGGTCCTATAGCTTACGGAAATTAAAATCAAAAACAGACAGCCACCCCAATATTTGGGACGGCTGTGTTCACAAGAAGCTCGTCTACAGTATCAGGTAAATATCCCAGAAAGCAAAAAATGGATAAAGAAGTTGTGGCACGTACGTACAATGCAATATCACTCAGCAATGAAATCTGTGTCATCAGGCCCGTAGCGGCATAGTGAGTGGATGCAGGTACGGTGATTCTACGTGAACTACGTCACACAGAAAAAGAAACATCATAAGATATCACTAATACACGGAATGTAAACTTGACTACACATGAACTGAATTACAAAACAGAACAGGGTCTCAAATTTAGAAAACCAACTAGTGCTTCCTTATGGGGACAGGCGCCTTGGGGTGCTGCATAAAACCAGAGACTGAAATTAGCACAGATAACTTTCCATAAGCCAAATATGTAATAGACAAGACCTACTTCTTGCTCAACGAAATGGACCCAACACTACATATTCAACGCCTAGGAATATACCTGACTAGGAAGAATCTTAAAACCCATGGATATATATGTCTCCGTAAGAGAATCAAGCGTGTGTACAGCGGCCGAAAGGCAGCAGTGAAAATCCGATAAATCCCATTATCAAAATAAATTTCGAAAACAAAACACAAAGACAGTGAAATAGAGAGCAATTCTTAAATAATTCACTCAGGGCATGTGATGCAACCGGGATTGACCACATCTACACCCAGAGCTGGTTGAGACATAAGGCTGGACACGTCAGGCTGATAGCATTGGTGAGTTTCGGTGAGCAAATGCAGACCCTTTGAAGTCATACTGCATGGTACCCATTCCATGGGTCCCAACTCTCCAGGTTCAAGGGATTCTTCCTCCAGCTAAAACATGCATGGGAAACCCAGAGTATCGTCCACCGTGTGATTGGGAAACGATTTAAGATGCATCTCAGTTTTCGTATCCTGGTCCTCGGGTTCACCATTCCAGATGCTTTACTAACACTCTCCCCGCTTGGAGAGTCAGTGCCTTTAACATCCTGTTTGGCACAGCTTCCAATTTCTGTGCAAGATGAACAGGAATAGGGAGAACCAATGAGAGACTAGCTGTAGGTGTCTGCACGGGCAAATGTAACGCTTATTGCCGACCAGGAAGAGGAATTAAACAAAGGCTCAGCGTTCCCTGCTGGAAACAAATTAGGGCCAGAAGCAATCCTGCGGTTTTGTGCCAAGCTCACAAGAAAGCGAGTTGAAGAAAGGAGCTCAGGGGCACTGTAATTCACAAACCTGCAGAGTTATAAATGACAGCTATCCTCCAAAAATATATTGAAGTAAGCCTGCGAAGGGGACTTGAAAGCGGGGCAGAATTTCAGGAAAACGATTGCAGGGTATAGACTGGAATTGCCCTGAAAGCATAGGAAAAGAGGCAGAACGTCGACAATGATGCACTTACCCTAAAAGGGCGTATGCGTTTTTTCCTGAATATATTCAGGAAAAAACGCATATGCCCTTTTTGGCCAACCAAGCAAGCCTGTAAAGGAAATCTGCACTACAATGAAATCTCACTGCCCCCCCCACCGGGCAAAAGGGCCATCTGAAAAAAGTGTAAAATCCAGAAAGGTAGGACAGGATATGGAGGACAGGGAGCCTTGTTATGCTGATTGGCAGGATGTAAATTGTGAACTGCCACCCTGGAGAATTGTATGGTGTTTCCTGAAACACCTAAGAAATAAAGCAACACAGCCTATGGCAATTGCACTTATGGTCCTATTGCTTAGGGAAATTAAAATCAAAAACAGAGAGCCACCCCAAAGTTTGGGACGGCTGTGTTCCCAAAAAGCTCGTCTACAGTACCAGGTAAATATCCCAGAAAGCAAAAAATGGATAAAGAAGTTGTGGCACGTACGTGCAATGCAATATCACTCAGCAATGAAATCTGTGTCATCAGGCCCGTAGCGGCATAGTGAGTGGATGCAGGTACGGTGATTCTACGTGAACTACGTCACACAGAAAAGGAAACATCATAAGATATCTCTAATACACGGAATGTAAACTTGACTACACATGAACTGAATTACAAAACAGAACAGGGTCTCAAATTTAGAAAACCAACTAGCGCTTGCTTATGGGGAAAGGTGCCTTGGGGTGCTGCATAAAACCAGAGACTGAAATTAGCACAGATAACATTCCATAAGCCAAATATGTAATAGACAAGACCTACTCCTTGCTCAACGAAATGGACTCAACACCACATATTCAACGCCTAGGAATATACCTGAATAGGAAGAATCTTAAACCCATGGATTTATATGTCTCCGTAAGAGAATCAAGCGTGTGTACAGCGGCATAAACGCAGCAGTGAAAATCCGATAAATCCCATTATCAAAATAAATTTCGAAAACAAAACACAAAGACAGTGAAATAGAGAGCAATTCTTAAATAATTCACTTAGGGCATGTGATGCAACCGGGATTGACCACATCTACACCCAGAGCTGGTTGAGACATAAGGCTGGACACGTCAGGCTGATAGCATTGGTGAGTTTCGGTGAGCAAATGCAGACCCTTTGAAGTCATACTGCATGGTACCCATTCCATGGGTCCCAACTCTCCAGGTTCAAGGGATTCTTCCTCCAGCTAAAACATGCATGGGAAACCCAGAGTATCGCCCACCGTGTGATTGGGAAATGATTTAAAATGCATCTCAGTTTTCGTATCCTGGTCCTCGGGTTCACCATTCCAGATGCTTTAGTAACACTCTTCCAGCTTGGAGAGTCAGTGACTTTAACTTCCTCTTTGGCACAGCTTGCAATTTCTGTGCAAGATGAACAGGAATAGGGAGAACCAATGAGAGACTAGCTGTAGGTGGCTGCACGGGCAAATGTAACGCTCATTGCCCACCACGAAGAGGAAGTAAACAAAGGCTCAGTGTGCCCTGCTGGAAACAGATTAGGGCCTGAAGCAATCCTGCGGTTTTGTGCCCAGCTCACAAGAAAGTTAGTTGAAGAAAGGAGCTCAGGGGCACTGTAATTCACAAACCTGCAGAGTTATAAATGAGAGCTATCCTCCAAAAATATATTGAAGTAAGCCTGCGAAGGGGACTTAAAGCGGGGCAGAATTTTCGTAAAACGATTGCAGGGGGTAGACTGGAATTGCCCTGAAAGCATAGGAAAAGAGGCACAACGTCGACATTGATGCACTTGGCCAAAAAGGGCGTATGCGTTTTTTCCTGAATATATTCAGGAAAAAACGCATACGCCCTTTTTGGCCAACCAAGCAAGCCTGTAAAGGAAATCTGCACTGCAAAGAAATCTCACTGCCTCCCCCACCGGGCAAAAGAGACATCTGAAAATAGTGTAAAATCCAGAAAGGTAGGACAGGATATGGAGAACAGGGAGCCTTGTTATGCTGATTGGCAGGATGTAAATTGCCAGCAGCCACCCTGGAGAAGTGTATGGTGTTTCCTGAAACACGTAAGAAACAAAGCAACACAGCCTATGGCACTTCCACTTATGGTCCTATAGCTTACGGAAATTAAAATCAAAAACAGACAGCCACCCCAATATTTGGGACGGCTGTGTTCACAAGAAGCTCGTCTACAGTATCAGGTAAATATCCCAGAAAGCAAAAAATGGATAAAGAAGTTGTGGCACGTACATACAATGCAATATCACTCAGCAATGAAATCTGTGTCATCAGGCCCGTAGCGGCATAGTGAGTGGATGCAGGTACGGTGATTCTACGTGAACTACATCACACAGAAAAAGAAACATCATAAGATATCACTAATACACGGAATGTAAACTTGACTACACATGAACTGAATTACAAAACAGAACAGGGTTTCAAATTTAGAAAACCAACTAGCGCTTGCTTATGGGGAAAGGTGCGTTGGGGTGCTGCATTAAACCAGAGACTGAAATTAGCACAGATAACTTTCCGTAAGCCAAATATGTAATAGACAATACCTACTCCTTGCTCAACGAAATGGACCCAACACCACATATTCAACGCCTAGGAATATACCTGACTAGGAAGAATCTTAAAACCCATGGATATATATGTCTCCATTAGAGAATCAAGCGTGTGTACAGCGGCCGAAACGCAGCAGTGAAAATCCGATAAATCCCATTATCAAAATAAATTTCGAAAACAAAACACAAAGACAGTGAAATAGAGAGCAATTCTTAAATAATTCACTCAGGGCATGTGATGCAACCGGGATTGACCACATCTACACCCAGAGCTGGTTGAGACATAACGCAGGACACTTCAGGCTGATAGCATTGGTGAGTTTCGGTGAGCAAATGCAGACCCTTTGAAGTCATACTGCATGGTACCCATTCCATGGGTCCCAACTCTCCAGGTTCAAGGGATTCTTCCTCCAGCTAAAACATGCATGGGAAACC
This sequence comes from Phocoena phocoena, assembly GCF_963924675.1. Lineage (NCBI taxonomy): Eukaryota > Metazoa > Chordata > Mammalia > Artiodactyla > Phocoenidae > Phocoena > Phocoena phocoena. The sequence continues at coordinate 19,390,269 of NC_089225.1, read as the reverse complement.
CAGAGTATCGTCCACCGTGTGATTGGGAAACGATTTAAAATGCATCTCAGTTTTCGTATCCTGGTCCTCGGTTTCACCATTCGAGATGCTTTACTAACACTCTCCCCGCTTGGAGAGTCAGTGCCTTTAACCTCCTCTTTGGCACAGCTTGCAATTTCTGTGCAAGATGAACAGGAATAGGGAGAACCAATGAGAGACTAGCTGTAGGTGTCTGCACGGGCAAATGTAACGATCATTGCCCACCAGGAAGAGGAATTAAACAAAGGCTCAGTGTGCCCTGCTGGAAACAGATTAGGGCCTGTAGCAATCCTGCGGTTTTGTGCCCAGCTCACAAGAAAGCGAGTTGAAGAAAGGAGCTCAGGGGCACTGTAATTCACAAACCTGCAGAGTTATAAATGAGAGCTATCCTCCAAAAATATATTGAAGTAAGCCTACGAAGGGGACTTGAAAGCGGGGCAGAATTTCAGGAAAACGATTGCAGGGGGTAGACTGGAATTGCCCTGAAAACATAGGATAAGAGGCAGAACGTCGAAAATGATGCACTTGACCAAAAAGGGCGTATGCGTTTTTTCCTGAATATATTCAGGAAAAAACGCATACGCCCTTTTTGGCCAACCAAGCAAGCCTGTAAAGGAAATCTGCACTACAATGAAGTCTCACTGCCCCCCGGGCAAAAGGGCCATCTGAAAAAAGTGTAAAATCCAGACAGGTAGGACAGGATATGGAGAACAGGGAGCCTTGTTATGCTGATTGGCAGGATGTAAATTGCCAGCAGCCACCCTGGAGAAGTGTATGGTGTTTCCTGAAACACGTAAGAAACAAAGCAACACAGCCTATGGCACTTCCACTCATGGTCCTATAGCTTACGGAAATTAAAATCAAAAACAGACAGCCACCCCAATATTTGGGACGGCTGTGTTCACAAGAAGCTCGTCTACAGTATCAGGTAAATATCCCAGAAAGCAAAAAATGGATAAAGACGTTGTGGCACGTACGTACAATGCAATATCACTCAGCAATGAAATCTGTGTCATCAGACCCATAGCGGCATAGTGAGTGGATGCAGGTACGGTGATTCTACGTGAACTACGTCACACAGAAAAAGAAACATCATAAGATATCACTAATACACGGAATGTAAACTTGACTACACATGAACTGAATTACAAAACAGAACAGGGTCTCAAATTTAGAAAACCAACTAGTGCTTGCTTATGGGGAAAGGTGCGTTGGGGTGCTGCATAAAACCAGAGACTGAAATTAGCACAGATAACTTTCCATAAGCCAAATATGTATTAGACAAGACGTACTCCTTGCTCAACGAAATGGACCCAACACCACATATTCAACGCCTAGGAATATACCTGACTAGGAAGAATCTTAAAACCCATGGATATATATGTCTCCGTAAGAGAATCAAGCGTGTGTACAGCGGCCGAAACGCAGCAGTGAAAATCCGATAAATCCCATTATCAAAATAAATTTCGAAAACAAAACACAAAGACAGTGAAATAGAGAGCAATTCTTAAATAATTCACTCAGGGCATGTGATGCAACCGGGATTGACCACATCTACACCCAGAGCTGGTTGAGACATAAGGCTGGACACTTCAGGCTGATAGCATTGGTGAGTTTCGGTGAGCAAATGCAGACCCTTTGAAGTCATACTGCATGGTACCCATTCCATGGGTCCCAACTCTCCAGGTTCAAGGGATTCTTCCTCCAGCTAAAACATGCATGGGAAACCCAGAGTATCGTCCACCGTGTGATTGGGAAACGATTTAAAATGCATCTCAGTTTTCGTATCCTGGTCCTCGGGTTCACCATTCCAGATGCTTTACTAACACTCTCCCCGCTTGGAGAGTCAGTGCCTTTAAACTCCTCTTTGGCACAGCTTGCAATTTCTGTGCAAGATGAACAGGAATAGGGAGAACCAATGAGAGACTAGCTGTAGGTGTCTGCACGGGCAAATGTAACGCTCATTGCCCACCAGGAAGAGGAATTAAACAAAGGCTCAGTGTGCCCTGCTGGAAACAGATTAGGGCCTGAAGCAATCCTGCGGTTTTGTGTCCAGCTCACAAGAAAGCGAGTTGAAGAAAGGAGCTCAGGGGCACTGTAATTCACAAACCTGCAGAATTATAAATGACAGCTATCCTCCAAAAATATATTGAAGTAAGCCTGCGAAGGGGACTTGAAAGCGGGGCAGAATTTCAGGAAAACGATTGCAGGGGGTAGACTGGAATTGCCCTGAAAGCATAGGAAAAGCGGCAGAACGTCGACAATGATGCACTTGGCCAAAAAGGGCGTATGCGTTTTTTCCTGAATATATTCAGGAAAAAACGCATACGCCCTTTTTGGCCAACCAAGCAAGCCTGTAAAGGAAATCTGCACTACAATGAAGTCTCACTGCCCCCCGGGCAAAAGGGTCATCTGAAAAAAGTGTAAAATCCAGAAAGGTAGGACAGGATATTGAGAACAGGGAGCCTTGTTATGCTGATTGGTAGGATGTAAATTGCCAGCAGCCACCCTGGAGAAGTGTATGGTGTTTCCTGAAACACGTAAGAAACAAAGCAACACAGCCTATGGCACTTCCACTTATGGTCCTATAGCTTACGGAAATTTAAATCAAAAACAGACAGCCACCCCAATATTTGGGACGGCTGTGTTCACAAGAAGCTCGTCTACAGTATCAGGTAAATATCCCAGAAAGCAAAAAATGGATAAAGAAGTTGTGGCACGTACGTACAATGCAATATCACTCAGCAATGAAATCTGTGTCATCAGGCCCGTAGCGGCATAGTGAGTGGATGCAGGTACGGTGATTCTACGTGAACTACGTCACACAGAAAAAGAAACATCATAAGATATCACTAATACACGGAATGTAAACTTGACTACACATGAACTGAATTACAAAACAGAACAGGGTCTCAAATTTAGAAAACCAACTAGTGCTTGCTTATGGGGAAAGTTGCGTTGGGATGCTGCATAAAACCAGAGACTGAAATTAGCACAGATAACTTTCCATAAGCCAAATATGTAATAGACAAGACCTACTCCTTGCTCAACGAAATGGAACCAACACCACATATTCAACGCCTAGGAATATACCTGACTAGGAAGAATCTTAAAACCCATGGATATATATGTCTCGGTACGAGAATCAAGCGTGTGTACAGCGGCCGAAACGCAGCAGTGAAAATCCGATAAATCCCATTATCAAAATAAATTTCGAAAACAAATCACAAAGACAGTGAAATAGAGAGCAATTCTTAAATAATTCACTCAGGGCATGTGATGCAACCGGAATTGACCACATCTACACCCAGAGCTGGTTGAGACATAACGCAGGACACTTCAGGCTGATAGCATTGGTGAGTTTCGGTGAGCAAATGCAGACCCTTTGAAGTCATACTGCATGGTACCCATTCCATGGGTCCCAACTCTCCAGGTTCAAGGGATTCTTCCTCCAGCTAAAACATGCATGGGAAACCCAGAGTATCGTCCACCGTGTGATTGGGAAACGATTTAAAATGCTTCTCAGTTTTCGTATCCTGGTCCTCGGGTTCACCATTCCAGATGCTTTACTAACACTCTCCCCGCTTGGAGAGTCAATGCCTTTAACCTCCTCTTTGGCACAGCTTGCAATTTCTGTGCAAGATGAACAGGAATAGGGAGAACCAATGAGAGACTAGCTGTAGGTGTCTGCACGGGCAAATGTAACGCTCATTGCCCACCAGGAAGAGGAATTAAACAAAGTCTCAGTGTGCCCTGCTGGAAACAGATTAGGGCCTGAAGCAATCCTGCAGTTTTGTGTCCAGCTCACAAGAAAGCGAGTTGAAGAAAGGAGCTCAGGGGCACTGTAATTCACAAACCTGCAGAATTATAAATGACAGCTATCCTCCAAAAATATATTGAAGTAAGCCTGCGAAGGGGACTTGAAAGCGGGGCAGAATTTCAGGAAAACGATTGCAGGGGGTAGACTGGAATTGCCCTGAAAGCATAGGAAAAGCGGCAGAACGTCGACAATGATGCACTTGGCCAAAAAGGGCGTATGCGTTTTTTCCTGAATATATTCAGGAAAAAACGCATACGCCCTTTTTGGCCAACCAAGCAAGCCTGTAAAGGAAATCTGCACTACAATGAAGTCTCACTGCCCCCCGGGCAAAAGGGCCATCTGAAAAAAGTGTAAAATCCAGAAAGGTAAGACAGGATATGGAGAACAGGGAGCCTTGTTATGCTGATTGGTAGGATGTAAATTGCCAGCAGCCACCCTGGAGCAGTGTATGGTGTTTCCTGAAACACGTAAGAAACAAAGCAACACAGCCTATGGCACTTCCACTTATGGTCCTATAGCTTACGGAAATTAAAATCAAAAACAGACAGCCACCCCAATATTTGGGACGGCTGTGTTCACAAGAAGCTCGTCTACAGTATCAGGTAAATATCCCAGAATGCAAAAAATGGATAAAGAAGTTGTGGCACGTACGTACAATGCAATATCACTCAGCAATGAAATCTGTGTCATCAGGCCCGTAGCGGCATAGTGAGTGGATGCAGGTACGGTGATTCTACGTGAACTACGTCACACAGAAAAAGAAACATCATAAGATATCTCTAATACACGGAATGTAAACTTGACTACACATGAACTGAATTACAAAACAGAACAGGGTCTCAAATTTAGAAAACCAACTAGTGCTTGCTTATGGGGAAAGGTGCCTTGGGGTGCTGCATAAAACCAGAGACTGAAATTAGCACTGATAACTTTCCATAAGCCAAATATGTAATAGACAAGACCTACTCCTTGCTCAACGAAATGGACCCAACACCACATATTCGACGCCTAGGAATATACCTGACTAGGAAGAATCTTAAAACCCATGGATATATATGTCTCCTTAAGAGAATCAAGCGTGTGTACAGCGGCCGAAACGCAGCAGTGAAAATCCGATAAATCCCATTATCAAAATAAATTTCGAAAACAAAACCCAAAGACAGTGAAATAGAGAGCAATTCTTAAATAATTCACTCAGGGCATGTGATGCAACCGGGATTGACCACATCTACACCCAGAGCTGGTTGAGACATAAGGCTGGACACTTCAGGCTGATAGCATTGGTGAGTTTCGGTGAGCAAATGCAGACCCTTTGAAGTCATACTGCATGGTACCCATTCCAAGGGTCCCAACTCTCCAGGTTCAAGGGATTCTTCCTCCAGCTAAAACATGCATGGGAAACCCAGAGTATCGTCCACCGTGTGATTGGGAAACGATTTAAAATGCATCTCAGTTTTCGTATCCTGGTCCTCGGGTTCACCATTCCAGATGCTTTACTAACACTCTCCCCGCTTGGAGAGTCAGTTCCTTTAACCTCCTCTTTGGCACAGCTTGCAATTTCTGTGCAAGATGAACAGGAATAGGGAGAACCAATGAGAGACTAGCTGTAGGTGTCTGCACGGGCAAATGTAACGCTCATTGCCCACCAGGAAGAGGAATTAAACAAAGGCTCAGTGTGCCCTGCTGGAAACAGATTAGGGCCTGAAGCAATCCTGCGGTTTTGTGTCCAGCTCACAAGAAAGCGAGTTGAAGAAAGGAGCTCAGGGGCACTGTAATTCACAAACCTGCAGAGTTATAAATGACAGCTATCCTCCAAAAATATATTGAAGTAAGCCTGCGAAGGGGACTTGAAAGCGGGGCAGAATTTCAGGAAAACGATTGCAGGGGGTAGACTGGAATTGCCCTGAAAGCATAGGAAAAGAGGCACAACGTCGACAATGATGCACTTAGCCAAAAAGGGCGTATGCGTTTTTTCCTGAATATATTCAGGAAAAAACCCATACGCCCTTTTTGGCCAACCAAGCAAGCCTGTAAAGGAAATCTGCACTACAATGAAATCTCACTGCCCCCCGGGCAAAAGGGCCATCTGAAAAAAGTGTAAAATCCAGAAAGGTAGGACAGGATATGGAGAACAGGGAGCCTTGTTATGCTGATTGGCAGGATGTAAATTGCCAACAGCCACCCTGGAGAATTGTATGGTGTTTCCTGAAACACGTAAGAAATAAAGCAACACAGCCTATGGCAATGGCACTTATGGTCCTATTCCTTAAGGAAATTAAAATCAAAAACAGAGAGCCACTCCAAGGTTTGGGACGGCTGTGTTCCCAAGAAGCTCGTCTACAATACCAGGTAAATATCCCAGAAATCAAAAAATGGATAAAGAAGTTGTGGCACGTATGTGCAATGCAGAATCACTCAGCAATGAAATCTGTGTCATCAGGCCCGTAGCGGCATAGTGAGTGGATGCAGGTACGGTGATTCTACGTGAACTACGTCACACAGAAAAAGAAACATCATAAGATATCACTAATACACGGAATGTAAACTTGACTACACATGAACTGAATTACAAAACAGAACAGGGTCTCAAATTTAGAAAACCAACTAGCGCTTGCTTATGGGGAAAGGTGCGTTGGGGTGCTGCATTAAACCAGCGACTGAAATTAGCACAGATAACTTTCCATAAGGCAAATATGTAATAGACAAGACCTACTCCTTGCTCAACGAAATGGACCCAACACCACATATTCAACGCCTAGGTATATACCTGACTAGGAAGAATCTTAAAACCCATGGATATATATGTCTCCGTAAGAGAATCAAGCGTGTGTACAGCGGCCGAAACGCAGCAGTGAAAATCCGATAAATCCCATTATCAAAATAAATTTCGAAAACAAAACACAAAGACAGTGAAATAGAGAGCAATTCTTAAATAATTCACTCAGAGCATGTGATGCAACCGGGATTGACCACATCTACACACAGAGCTGGTTGAGACATAACGCTGGACACTTCAGGCTGATAGCATTGGTGAGTTTCGGTGAGCAAATGCAGACCCTTTGAAGGCATACTGCATGGTACACATTCCATGGGTCCCAACTCTCCAGGTTCAAGGGATTCTTCCTCCAGCTAAAACATGCATGGAAAAACCAGAGTATCGTCCACCGTGTGATTGGGAAACGGTTTAAAATGCATCTGAGTTTTGGTATCCTGGTCCTCGGGTTCACCATTCCAGATGCTTTACTAACACTCTCCCCGCTTGGAGAGTCAGTGCCTTTAACCTCCTCTTTGGCACAGCTTGCAATTTCTGTGCAAGATGAACAGGAATAGGGAGAACCAATGAGAGACTAGCTGTAGGTGTCTGCACGGGCATATGTAAGGCTCATTGCCCACCAGGAAGAGGAATTGAACAAAGGCTCAGTGTGCCCTGCTGGAAACAGATTAGGGCCTGTAGCAATCCTGCGGTTTTGTGCCCAGCTCACCAGAAAGCGAGTTGAAGAAAGGAGCTCAGCGGCACTGTAATTCACAAACCTGCAGAGTTATAAATGACAGCTATCCTCCAAAAATATATTGAAGTAAGCCTGCGAAGGGGACTTGAAATCGGGGCAGAATTTCAGGAAAACGATTGCAGGGGGTAGACTGGAATTGCCCTGAAAGCATAGGAAAAGAGGCACAACGTCGACAATGATGCACTTGGCCAAAAACGGCGTATGCGTTTTTTCCTGAATATATTCAGGAAAAAACGCATACGCCCTTTTTGGCCAACCAAGCAAGCCTGTAAAGGAAATCTGCACTACAATGAAGTCTCACTGCCCCCGGGGCAAAACGGACATCTGAAAAAAGTGTAAAATCCAGAAAGGTAGGACAGGATATGGAGAACAGGGAGCCTTGTTATGCTGATTGGCAGGATGTAAATTGCCAGCAGCCACCCTGGAGAAGTGTATGGTGTTTCCTGAAACACGTAAGAAACAAAGCAACACAGCCTATGGCACTTCCACTTATGGTCCTATAGCTTACGGAAATTAAAATCAAAAACAGACAGCCACCCCAATATTTGGGATGGCTGTGTTCACAAGAAGCTCGTCTACAGTATCAGGTAAATATCCCAGAAAGCAAAAAATGGATAAAGAAGTTGTGGCACGTACGTACAATGCAATATCACTCAGCAATGAAATCTGTGTCATCAGGCCCGTAGCGGCATAGTGAGTGGATGCAGGTACGGTGATTCTACGTGAACTACGTCACACAGAAAAAGAAACATCATAAGATATCACTAATACACGGAATGTAAACTTGACTACACATGAACTGAATTACAAAACAGAACAGGGTCTCAAATTTAGAAAACCAACTAGTGCTTGCTTATGGGGAAAGGTGCATTGGGGTGCTGCATAAAACCAGAGACTGAAATTAGCACAGATAACTTTCCATAAGCCAAATATGTAATAGACAAGACCTACTCCTTGCTCAACGAAATGGACCCAACACCACATATTCAACGCCTAGGAATATACCTGACTAGGAAGAATCTTAAAACCCATGGATATATATGTCTCCGTAAGAGAATCAAGCGTGTGTACAGCGGCCGAAACGCAGCAGTGAAAATCCGATAAATCCCATTATCGAAATAAATTTCGAAAACAAAACACAAAGACAGTGAAATAGAGAGCAATTCTTAAATAATTCACTCAGGGCATGTGATGCAACCGGGATTGACCACATCTACACCCAGAGCTGGTTGAGACATAAGGCTGGACACTTCAGGCTGATAGCATTGGTGAGTTTCGGTGAGCAAATGCAGACCCTTTGAAGTCATACTGCATGGTACCCATTCCAAGGGTCCCAACTCTCCAGGTTCAAGGGATTCTTCCTCCAGCTAAAACATGCATGGGAAACCCAGAGTATCGTCCACCGTGTGATTGGGAAACGATTTAAAATGCATCTCAGTTTTCGTATCCTGGTCCTCGGGTTCACCATTCCAGATGCTTTACTAACACTCTCCCCGCTTGGAGAGACAGTGCCTTTAACCTCCTCTTTGGCACAGCTTGCAATTTCTGTGCAAGATGAACAGGAATAGGGAGAACCAATGAGAGACTAGCTGTAGGTGTCTGCACGGGCAAATGTAACGCTCATTGCCCACCAGGAAGAGGAATTAAACAAAGGCTCAGTGTGCCCTGCTGGAAACAGATTAGGGCCTGAAGCCATCCTGCGGTTTTGTGTCCAGCTCACAAGAAAGCGAGTTGAAGAAAGGAGCTCAGGGGCACTGTAATTCACAAACCTGCAGAGTTATAAATGACAGCTATCCTCCAAAAATATATTGAAGTAAGCCTGCGAAGGGGACTTGAAAGCGGGGCAGAATTTCAGGAAAACGATTGCAGGGGGTAGACTGGAATTGCCCTGAAAGCATAGGAAAAGAGGCACAACGTCGACAATGATGCACTTAGCCAAAAAGGGCGTATGCGTTTTTTCCTGAATATATTCAGGAAAAAACCCATACGCCCTTTTTGGCCAAACAAGCAAGCCTGTAAAGGAAATCTGCACTACAATGAAATCTCACTGCCCCCCGGGCAAAAGGGCCATCTGAAAAAAGTGTAAAATCCAGAAAGGTAGGACAGGATATGGAGAACAGGGAGCCTTGTTATGCTGATTGGCAGGATGTAAATTGCCAACAGCCACCCTGGAGAATTGTATGGTGTTTCCTGAAACACGTAAGAAATAAAGCAACACAGCCTATGGCAATGGCACTTATGGTCCTATTCCTTAAGGAAATTAAAATCAAAAACAGAGAGCCACTCCAAGGTTTGGGACGGCTGTGTTCCCAAGAAGCTCGTCTACAATACCAGGTAAATATCCCAGAAATCAAAAAATGGATAAAGAAGTTGTGGCACGTATGTGCAATGCAGAATCACTCAGCAATGAAATCTGTGTCATCAGGCCCGTAGCGGCATAGTGAGTGGATGCAGGTACGGTGATTCTACGTGAACTACGTCACACAGAAAAAGAAACATCATAAGATATCACTAATACACGGAATGTAAACTTGACTACACATGAACTGAATTACAAAACAGAACAGGGTCTCAAATTTAGAAAACCAACTAGCGCTTGCTTATGGGGAAAGGTGCGTTGGGGTGCTGCATTAAACCAGCGACTGAAATTAGCACAGATAACTTTCCATAAGGCAAATATGTAATAGACAAGACCTACTCCTTGCTCAACGAAATGGACCCAACACCACATATTCAATGCCTAGGAATATACCTGACTAGGAAGAATCTTAAAACCCATGGATATATATGTCTCCGTAAGAGAATCAAGCGTGTGTACAGCGGCTGAAATGCAGCAGTGAAAATCCGATAAATCCCATTATCAAAATAAATTTCGAAAACAAAAAACAAAGACAGTGAAATAGAGAGCAATTCTTAAATAATTCACTCAGAGCATGTGATGCAACCGGGATTGACCACATCTACACCCAGAGCTGGTTGAGACATAACGCTGGACACTTCAGGCTGATAGCATTGGTGAGTTTCGGTGAGCAAATGCAGACCCTTTGAAGTCATACTGCATGGTACACATTCCATGGGTCCCAACTCTCCAGGTTCAAGGGATTCTTCCTCCAGCATAAACATGCATGGAAAACCCAGAGTATCGTCCACCGTGTGATTGGGAAACGGTTTAAAATGCATCTCAGTTTTCGTATCCTGGTCCTCGGGTTCACCATTCCAGATGCTTTACTAACACTCTCCCCGCTTGGAGAGTCAGTGCCTTTAACCTCCTCTTTGGCACAGCTTGCAATTTCTGTGCAAGATGAACAGGAATAGGGAGAACCAATGAGAGACTAGCTGTAGGTGTCTGCACGGGCAAATGTAAGGCTCATTGCCCACCAGGAAGAGGAATTGAACAAAGGCTCAGTGTGCCCTGCTGGAAACAGATTAGGGCCTGTAGCAATCCTGCGGTTTTGTGCCCAGCTCACAAGAAAGCGAGTTGAAGAAAGGAGCTCAGCGGCACTGTAATTCACAAACCTGCAGAGTTATAAATGACAGCTATCCTCCAAAAATATATTGAAGTAAGCCTGCGAAGGGGACTTGAAAGCGGGGCAGAATTTCAGGAAAACGATTGCAGGGGGTAGACTGGAATTGCCCTGAAAGCATAGGAAAAGAGGCACAACGTCGACAATGATGCACTTGGCCAAAAAGGGCTTATGCGTTTTTTCCTGAATATATTCAGGAAAAAACGCATACGCCCTTTTGGCCAACCAAGCAAGCCTGTAAAGGAAATCTGCAGTACAATGAAGTCTCACTGCCCCCCGGGCAAAAGGGCGATCTGAAAAAAGTGTAAAATTCAGAAAGTTTGGACAGGATATGGAGAACAGGGAGCCTTGTTATTCCGATAGACAGAATGTAAATTGCCAGCAGCCACCCTGGAGAAGTGTATGGTGTTTCCTGAAACACGTAAGAAACAAAGCAACACAGCCTATGGCACTTCCACTTATGGTCCTATAGCTTACGGAAATTAAAATCAAAAACAGACAGCCACCCCAATATTTGGGACGGCTGTGTTCACAAGAAGCTCGTCTACAGTATCAGGTAAATATCCCAGAAAGCAAAAAATGGATAAAGAAGTTGTGGCACGTACGTACAATGCAATATCACTCAGCAATGAAATCTGTGTCATCAGGCCCGTAGCGGCATAGTGAGTGGATGCAGGTACGGTGATTCTACGTGAACTACGTCACACAGAAAAAGAAACATCATAAGATATCACTAATACACGGAATGTAAACTTGACTACACATGAACTGAATTACAAAACAGAACAGGGTCTCAAATTTAGAAAACCAACTAGTGCTTGCTTATGGGGAAAGGTGCATTGGGGTGCTGCATAAAACCAGAGACTGAAATTAGCACAGATAACTTTCCATAAGCCAAATATGTAATAGACAAGACCTACTCCTTGCTCAACGAAATGGACCCAACACCACATATTCAACGCCTAGGAATATACCTGACTAGGAAGAATCTTAAAACCCATGGATATATATGTCTCCGTAAGAGAATCAAGCGTGTGTACAGCGGCCGAAACGCAGCAGTGAAAATCCGATAAATCCCATTATCGAAATAAATTTCGAAAACAAAACACAAAGACAGTGAAATAGAGAGCAATTCTTAAATAATTCACTCAGGGCATGTGATGCAACCGGGATTGACCACATCTACACCCAGAGCTGGTTGAGACATAAGGCTGGACACTTCAGGATGATAGCATTGGTGAGTTTCGGTGAGCAAATGCAGACCCTTTGAAGTCATACTGCATGGTACCCATTCCATGGGTCCCAACTCTCCAGGTTCAAGGGATTCTTCCTCCAGCTAAAACATGCATGGGAAACCCAGAGTATCGTCCACCGTGTGATTGGGAAACGGTTTAAAATGCATCTCAGTTTTCGTATCCTGGTCCTCGGGTTCACCATTCCAGATGCTTTACTAACACTCTCCCCGCTTGGAGAGTCAGTGCCTTTAACCTCCTCTTTGGCACAGCTTGCAATTTCTGTGCAAGATGAACAGGAATAGGGAGAACCAATGAGAGACTAGCTGTAGGTGTCTGTACGGGCAAATGTAACGCTCATTGCCCACCAGGAAGAGGAATTAAACAGAGTCTCAGTGTGTCCTGCTGGAAACAGATTAGGGCCTGAAGCAATCCTGCGGTTTTGTGTCCAGCTCACAAGAAAGCGAGTTGAAGAAAGGAGCTCAGGGGCACTGTAATTCACAAACCTGCAGAGTTATAAATGACAGCTATCCTCCAAAAATATATTGAAGTAAGCCTGCGAAGGGGACTTGAAAGCGGGGCAGAATTTCAGGAAAACGATTGCAGGGGGTAGACTGGAATTGCCCTGAAAGCATAGGAAAAGAGGCACAACGTCGACAATGATGCACTTGGCCAAAAAGGGCGTATGCGTTTTTTCCTGAATATATTCAGGAAAAAACGCATACGCCCTTTTTGGCCAACCAAGCAAGCCTGTAAAGGAAATCTGCACTACAATGAAGTCTCACTGCCCCCCGGGCAAAAGGGCCATCTGAAAAAAGTGTAAAATCCAGAAAGGTAGGACAGGATATTGAGAACAGGGAGCCTTGTTATGCTGATTGGCAGGATGTAAATTGCCAGCAGCCACCCTGGAGAAGTGTATGGTGTTTCCTGAAACACGTAAGAAACAAAGCAACACAGCCTATGGCACTTCCACTTATGGTCCTATAGCTTACGGAAATTAAAATCAAAAACAGACAGCCACCCCAATATTTGGGACGGCTGTGTTCACAAGAAGCTCGTCTACAGTATCAGGTAAATATCCCAGAAAGCAAAAAATGGATAAAGAAGTTGTGGCACGTACGTACAATGCAATATCACTCAGCAATGAAATCTGTGTCATCAGGCCCGTAGCGGCATAGTGAGTGGATGCAGGTACGGTGATTCTACGTGAACTACGTCACACAGAAAAAGAAACATCATAAGATATCACTAATACACGGAATGTAAACTTGACTACACATGAAATGAATTACAAAACAGAACAGGGTCTCAAATTTAGAAAACCAACTAGTGCTTGCTTATGGGGAAAGGTGCCTTGGGGTGCTGCATAAAACCAGAGACTGAAATTAGCACAGATAACTTTCCATAAGCCAAATATGTAATAGACAAGACCTACTCCTTGCTCAACGAAATGGACCCAACACCACATATTCAACGCCTAGGAATATACCTGACTAGGAAGAATCTTAAAACCCATGGATATATATGTCTCCGTAAGAGAATCAAGCGTGTGTACAGCGGCCGAAACGCAGCAGTGAAAATCCGATAAATCCCATTATCGAAATAAATTTCGAAAACAAAACACAAAGACAGTGAAATAGAGAGCAATTCTTAAATAATTCACTCAGGGCATGTGATGCAACCGGGATTGACCACATCTACACCCAGAGCTGGTTGAGACATAAGGCTGGACACTTCAGGATGATAGCATTGGTGAGTTTCGGTGAGCAAATGCAGACCCTTTGAAGTCATACTGCATGGTACCCATTCCATGGGTCCCAACTCTCCAGGTTCAAGGGATTCTTCCTCCAGCTAAAACATGCATGGGAAACCCAGAGTATCGTCCACCGTGTGATTGGGAAACGGTTTAAAATGCATCTCAGTTTTCGTATCCTGGTCCTCGGGTTCACCATTCCAGATGCTTTACTAACACTCTCCCCGCTTGGAGAGTCAGTGCCTTTAACCTCCTCTTTGGCACAGCTTGCAATTTCTGTGCAAGATGAACAGGAATAGGGAGAACCAATGAGAGACTAGCTGTAGGTGTCTGTACGGGCAAATGTAACGCTCATTGCCCACCAGGAAGAGGAATTAAACAAAGTCTCAGTGTGTCCTGCTGGAAACAGATTAGGGCCTGAAGCAATCCTGCGGTTTTGTGTCCAGCTCACAAGAAAGCGAGTTGAAGAAAGGAGCTCAGGGGCACTGTAATTCACAAACCTGCAGAGTTATAAATGACAGCTATCCTCCAAAAATATATTGAAGTAAGCCTGCGAAGGGGACTTGAAAGCGGGGCAGAATTTCAGGAAAACGATTGCAGGGGGTAGACTGGAATTGCCCTGAAAGCATAGGAAAAGAGGCACAACGTCGACAATGATGCACTTGGCCAAAAAGGGCGTATGCGTTTTTTCCTGAATATATTCAGGAAAAAACGCATACGGCCTTTTTGGCCAACCAAGCAAGCCTGTAAAGGAAATCTGCACTACAATGAAGTCTCACTGCCCCCCGGGCAAAAGGGCCATCTGAAAAAAGTGTAAAATCCAGAAAGGTAGGACAGGATATGGAGAACAGGGAGCCTTGTTATGCTGATTGGCAGGATGTAAATTGCCAGCAGCCACCCTGGAGAAGTGTATGGTGTTTCCTGAAACACGTAAGAAACAAAGCAACACAGCCTATGGCACTTCCACTTATGGTCCTATAGCTTACGGAAATTAAAATCAAAAACAGACAGCCACCCCAATATTTGGGACGGCTGTGTTCACAAGAAGCTCGTCTACAGTATCAGGTAAATATCCCAGAAAGCAAAAAATGGATAAAGAAGTTGTGGCACGTACGTACAATGCAATATCACTCAGCAATGAAATCTGTGTCATCAGGCCCGTAGCGGCATAGTGAGTGGATGCAGGTACGGTGATTCTACGTGAACTACGTCACACAGAAAAAGAAACATCATAAGATATCACTAATACACGGAATGTAAACTTGACTACACATGAACTGAATTACAAAACAGAACAGGGTCTCAAATTTAGAAAACCAACTAGTGCTTGCTTATGGGGAAAGGTGCGTTGGGGTGCTGCATAAAACCGGAGACTGAAATAAGCACAGATAACTTTCCATAAGCCAAATATGTAATAGACAAGACCTACTCCTTGCTCAACGAAATGGACCCAACACCACATATTCAACGCCTAGGAATATACCTGACTAGGAAGAATCTTAAAACCCATGGATATATATGTCTCCGTAAGAGAATCAAGCGTGTGTACAGCGGCCGAAACGCAGCAGTGAAAATCCGATAAATCCCATTATCAAAAAAAATTTCGAAAACAAAACACAAAGACAGTGAAATAGAGAGCAATTCTTAAATAATTCACTCAGGGCATGTGATGCAACCGGGATTGACCACATCTACACCCAGAGTTGGTTGAGACATAAGGCTGGACACTTCAGGCTGATAGCATTGGTGAGTTTCGGTGAGCAAATGCAGACCCTTTGAAGTCATACTGCATGGTACCCATTCCAAGGGTCCCAACTCTCCAGGTTCAAGGGATTCTTCCTCCAGCTAAAACATGCATGGGAAACCCAGAGTATCGTCCACCGTGTGATTGGGAAACGATTTAAAATGCATCTCAGTTTTCGTATCCTGGTCCTCGGGTTCACCATTCCAGATGCTTTACTAACACTCTCCCCGCTTGGAGAGTCAGTGCCTTTAACCTCCTCTTTGGCACAGCTTGCAATTTCTGTGCAAGATGAACAGGAATAGGGAGAACCAATGAGAGACTAGCTGTAGGTGTCTGCACGGGCAAATGTAACGCTCATTGCCCACCAGGAAGAGGAATTAAACAAAGTCTCAGTGTGTCCTGCTGGAAACAGATTAGGGCCTGAAGCAATCCTGCGGTTTTGTGTCCAGCTCACAAGAAAGCGAGTTGAAGAAAGGAGCTCAGGGGCACTGTAATTCACAAACCTGCAGAGTTATAAATGACAGCTATCCTCCAAAAATATATTGAAGTAAGCCTGCGAAGGGGACTTGAAAGCGGGGCAGAATTTCAGGAAAACGATTGCAGGGGGTAGACTGGAATTGCCCTGAAAGCATAGGAAAAGAGGCACAACGTCGACAATGATGCACTTGGCCAAAAAGGGCGTATGCGTTTTTTCCTGAATATATTCAGGAAAAAACGCATACGCCCTTTTTGGCCAACCAAGCAAGCCTGTAAAGGAAATCTGCACTACAATGAAGTCTCACTGCCCCCCGGGCAAAAGGGCAATCTGAAAAAAGTGTAAAATCCAGAAAGGTAGGACAGGATATGGAGAACAGGGAGCCTTGTTATGCTGATTGGCAGGATGTAAATTGCCAGCAGCCACCCTGGAGAAGTGTATGGTGTTTCCTGAAACACGTAAGAAACAAAGCAACACAGCCTATGGCACTTCCACTTATGGTCCTATAGCTTACGGAAATTAAAATCAAAAACAGACAGCCACCCCAATATTTGGGACGGCTGTGTTCACAAGAAGCTCGTCTACAGTATCAGGTAAATATCCCAGAAAGCAAAAAATGGATAAAGAAGTTGTGGCACGTACGTACAATGCAATATCACTCAGCAATGAAATCTGTGTCATCAGGCCCGTAGCGGCATAGTGAGTGGATGCAGGTACGGTGATTCTACGTGAACTACGTCACACAGAAAAAGAAACATCATAAGATATCACTAATACACGGAATGTAAACTTGACTACACATGAACTGAATTACAAAACAGAACAGGGTCTCAAATTTAGAAAACCAACTAGTGCTTGCTTATGGGGAAAGGTGCGTTGGGGTGCTGCATAAAACCAGAGACTGAAATTAGCACAGATAACTTTCCATAAGCCAAATATGTAATAGACAAGACCTACTCCTTGCTCAACGAAATGGACCCAACACCACATATTCAACGCCTAGGAATATACCTGACTAGGAAGAATCTTAAAACCCATGGATATATATGTCTCCGTAAGAGAATCAAGCGTGTGTACAGCGGCCGAAACGCAGCAGTGAAAATCCGATAAATCCCATTATCAAAATAAATTTCGAAAACAAAACACAAAGACAGTGAAATAGAGAGCAATTCTTAAATAATTCACTCAGGGCATGTGATGCAACCGGGATTGACCACATCTACACCCAGAGCTGGTTGAGACATAAGGCTGGACACTTCAGGCTGATAGCATTGGTGAGTTTCGGTGAGCAAATGCAGACCCTTTGAAGTCATACTGCATGGTACCCATTCCATGGGTCCCAACTCTCCAGGTTCAAGGGATTCTTCCTCCAGCTAAAACATGCATGGGAAACCCAGAGTATCGTCCACCGTGTGATTGGGAAACGATTTAAAATGCATCTCAGTTTTCGTATCCTGGTCCTCGGGTTCACCATTCCAGATGCTTTACTAACACTCTCCCCGCTTGGAGAGTCAGTGCCTTTAACCTCCTCTTTGGCACAGCTTGCAATTTCTGTGCAAGATGAACAGGAATAGGGAGAACCAATGAGAGACTAGCTGTAGGTGTCTGCACGGGCAAATGTAACGCTCATTGCCCACCAGGAAGAGGAATTAAACAAAGGCCCTGTGTGCCCTGCTGGAAACACATTAGGGCCTGAAGCAATCCTGCGGTTTTGTGCCCAGCTCACAAGAAAGCGAGTTGAAGAAAGGAGCTCAGGGGCACTGTAATTCACAAACCTGCAGAGTTATAAATGACAGCTATCCTCCAAAAATATATTGAAGTAAGCCTGCGAAGGGGACTTGAAAGCGGGGCAGAATTTCAGGAAAACGATTGCAGGGGGTAGACTGGAATTGCCCTGAAAGCATAGGAAAAGAGGCACAACGTCGACAATGATGCACTTGGCCAAAAAGGGCGTATGCGTTTTTTCCTGAATATATTCAGGAAAAAACGCATACGCCCTTTTTGGCCAACCAAGCAAGCCTGTAAAGGAAATCTGCACTACAATGAAGTCTCACTGCCCCCCGGGCAAAAGGGCCATCTGAAAAAAGTGTAAAATCCAGAAAGGTAGGACAGGATATGGAGAACAGGGAGCCTTGTTATGCTGATTGGCAGGATGTAAATTGCCAGCAGCCACCCTGGAGAAGTGTATGGTGTTTCCTGAAACACGTAAGAAACAAAGCAACACAGCCTATGGCACTTCCACTTATGGTCCTATAGCTTACGGAAATTAAAATCAAAAACAGACAGCCACCCCAATATTTGGGACGGCTGTGTTCACAAGAAGCTCGTCTACAGTATCAGGTAAATATCCCAGAAAGCAAAAAATGGATAAAGAAGTTGTGGCACGTACGTACAATGCAATATCACTCAGCAATGAATTCTGTGTCATCAGGCCCGTAGCGGCATAGTGACTGGATGGAGGTACGGTGATTCTACGTGAACTACGTCACACAGAAAAAGAAACATCATAAGATATCACTAATACACGGAATGTAAACTTGACTACACATGAACTGAATTACAAAACAGAACAGGGTCTCAAATTTAGAAAACCAACTAGTGCTTGCTTATGGGGAAAGGTGCGTTGGGGTGCTGCATAAAACCAGAGACTGAAATTAGCACAGATAACTTTCCATAAGCCAAATATGTAATAGACAAGACCTACTCCTTGCTCAACGAAATGGACCCAACACCACATATTCAACGCCTAGGAATATACCTGACTAGGAAGAATCTTAAAACCCATGGATATATATGTCTCCGTAAGAGAATCAAGCGTGTGTACAGCGGCCGAAACGCAGCAGTGAAAATCCGATAAATCCCATTATCAAAAAAAATTTCGAAAACAAAACACAATGACAGTGAAATAGAGAGCAATTCTTAAATAATTCACTCAGGGCATGTGATGCAACCGGGATTTACCACATCTACACCCAGAGCTGGTTGAGACATAAGGCTGGACACTTCAGGCTGATAGCATTGGTGAGTTTCGGTGAGCAAATGCAGACCCTTTGAAGTCATACTGCATGGTACCCATTCCATGGGTCCCAACTCTCCAGGTTCAAGGGATTCTTCCTCCAGCTGAAACATGCATGGGAAACCCAGAGTATCGTCCACCGTGTGATTGGGATACGATTTAAAATGCATCTCAGTTTTCGTATCCTGGTCCTCGGGTTCACCATTCCAGATGCTTTACTAACACTCTCCCCGCTTGGAGAGTCAGTGCCTTTAACCTCCTCTTTGGCACAGCTTGCAATTTCTGTGCAAGATGAACAGGAATAGGGAGAACCAATGAGAGACTAGCTGTAGGTGTCTGCACGGGCAAATGTAACGCTCATTGCCCACCAGGAAGAGGAATTAAACAAAGGCCCTGTGTGCCCTGCTGGAAACACATTAGGGCCTGAAGCAATCCTGCGGTTTTGTGCCCAGCTCACAAGAAAGCGAGTTGAAGAAAGGAGCTCAGGGGCACTGTAATTCACAAACCTGCAGAGTTATAAATGACAGCTATCCTCCAAAAATATATTGAAGTAAGCCTGCGAAGGGGACTTGAAAGCGGGGCAGAATTTCAGGAAAACGATTGCAGGGGGTAGACTGGAATTGCCCTGAAAGCATAGGAAAAGAGGCACAACGTCGACAATGATGCACTTGGCCAAAAAGGGCGTATGCGTTTTTTCCTGAATATATTCAGGAAAAAACGCATACGCCCTTTTTGGCCAACCAAGCAAGCCTGTAAAGGAAATCTGCACTACAATGAAGTCTCACTGCCCCCCGGGCAAAAGGGCCATCTGAAAAAAGTGTAAAATCCAGAAAGGTAGGACAGGATATTGAGAACAGGGAGCCTTGTTATGCTGATTGGCAGGATGTAAATTGCCAGCAGCCACCCTGGAGAAGTGTATGGTGTTTCCTGAAACACGTAAGAAACAAAGCAACACAGCCTATGGCACTTCCACTTATGGTCCTATAGCTTACGGAAATTAAAATCAAAAACAGACAGCCACCCCAATATTTGGGACGGCTGTGTTCACAAGAAGCTCGTCTACAGTATCAGGTAAATATCCCAGAAAGCAAAAAATGGATAAAGAAGTTGTGGCACGTACGTACAATGCAATATCACTCAGCAATGAATTCTGTGTCATCAGGCCCGTAGCGGCATAGTGACTGGATGGAGGTACGGTGATTCTACGTGAACTACGTCACACAGAAAAAGAAACATCATAAGATATCACTAATACACGGAATGTAAACTTGACTACACATGAACTGAATTACAAAACAGAACAGGGTCTCAAATTTAGAAAACCAACTAGTGCTTGCTTATGGGGAAAGGTGCGTTGGGGTGCTGCATAAAACCAGAGACTGAAATTAGCACAGATAACTTTCCATAAGCCAAATATGTAATAGACAAGACCTACTCCTTGCTCAACGAAATGGACCCAACACCACATATTCAACGCCTAGGAATATACCTGACTAGGAAGAATCTTAAAACCCATGGATATATATGTCTCCGTAAGAGAATCAAGCGTGTGTACAGCGGCCGAAACGCAGCAGTGAAAATCCGATAAATCCCATTATCAAAAAAAATTTCGAAAACAAAACACAAAGACAGTGAAATAGATAGCAATTCTTAAATAATTCACTCAGGGCATGTGATGCAACCGGGATTTACCACATCTACACCCAGAGCTGGTTGAGACATAAGGCTGGACACTTCAGGCTGATAGCATTGGTGAGTTTCGGTGAGCAAATGCAGACCCTTTGAAGTCATACTGCATGGTACCCATTCCATGGGTCCCAACTCTCCAGGTTCAAGGGATTCTTCCTCCAGCTGAAACATGCATGGGAAACCCAGAGTATCGTCCACCGTGTGATTGGGAAACGATTTAAAATGCATCTCAGTTTTCGTATCCTGGTCCTCGGGTTCACCATTCCAGATGCTTTACTAACACTCTCCCCGCTTGGAGAGTCAGTGCCTTTAACCTCCTCTTTGGCACAGCTTGCAATTTCTGTGCAAGATGAACAGGAATAGGGAGAACCAATGAGAGACTAGCTGTAGGTGTCTGCACGGGCAAATGTAACGCTCATTGCCCACCAGGAAGAGGAATTAAACAAAGGCCCTGTGTGCCCTGCTGGAAACACATTAGGGCCTGAAGCAATCCTGCGGTTTTGTGCCCAGCTCACAAGAAAGCGAGTTGAAGAAAGGAGCTCAGGGGCACTGTAATTCACAAACCTGCAGAGTTATAAATGACAGCTATCCTCCAAAAATATATTGAAGTAAGCCTGCGAAGGGGACTTGAAAGCGGGGCAGAATTTCAGGAAAACGATTGCAGGGGGTAGACTGGAATTGCCCTGAAAGCATAGGAAAAGAGGCACAACGTCGACAATGATGCACTTGGCCAAAAAGGGCGTATGCGTTTTTTCCTGAATATATTCAGGAAAAAACGCATACGCCCTTTTTGGCCAACCAAGCAAGCCTGTAAAGGAAATCTGCACTACAATGAAGTCTCACTGCCCCCCGGGCAAAAGGGCCATCTGAAAAAAGTGTAAAATCCAGAAAGGTAGGACAGGATATTGAGAACAGGGAGCCTTGTTATGCTGATTGGCAGGATGTAAATTGCCAGCAGCCACCCTGGAGAAGTGTATGGTGTTTCCTGAAACACGTAAGAAACAAAGCAACACAGCCTATGGCACTTCCACTTATGGTCCTATAGCTTACGGAAATTAAAATCAAAAACAGACAGCCACCCCAATATTTGGGACGGCTGTGTTCACAAGAAGCTCGTCTACAGTATCAGGTAAATATCCCAGAAAGCAAAAAATGGATAAAGAAGTTGTGGCACGTACGTACAATGCAATATCACTCAGCAATGAATTCTGTGTCATCAGGCCCGTAGCGGCATAGTGACTGGATGGAGGTACGGTGATTCTACGTGAACTACGTCACACAGAAAAAGAAACATCATAGGATATCACTAATACACGGAATGTAAACTTGACTACACATGAACTGAATTAAAAAACAGAACAGGGTCTCAAATTTAGAAAACCAACTAGTGCTTGCTTATGGGGAAAGGTGCGTTGGGGTGCTGCATAAAAGCAGAGACTGAAATTAGCACAGATAACTTTCCATAAGCCAAATATGTAATAGACAAGACCTACTCCTTGCTCAACGAAATGGACCCAACACCACATATTCAACGCCTAGGAATATACCTGACTAGGAAGAATCTTAAAACCCATGGATATATATGTCTCCGTAAGAGAATCAAGCGTGTGTACAGCGGCCGAAACGCAGCAGTGAAAATCCGATAAATCCCATTATCAAAATAAATTTCGAAAACAAAACACAAAGACAGTGAAATAGAGAGCAATTCTTAAATAATTCACTCAGGGCATGTGATGCAACCAGGATTGACCACATCTACACCCAGAGCTGGTTGAGACATAACGCTGGACACTTCAGGCTGATAGCATTGGTGAGTTTCGGTGAGCAAATGCAGACCCTTTGAAGTCATACTGCATGGTACCCATTCCATGGGTCCCAACTCTCCAGGTTCAAGGGATTCTTCCTCCAGCTAAAACATGCATGGGAAACCCAGAGTATCGTCCACCGTGTGATTGGGAAACGATTTAAAATGCTTCTCAGTTTTCGTATCCTGGTCCTCGGGTTCACCATTCCAGATGCTTTACTAACACTCTCCCCGCTTGGAGAGTCAGTGCCTTTAACCTCCTCTTTGGCACAGCTTGCAATTTCTGTGCAAGATGAACAGGAATAGGGAGAACCAATGAGAGACTAGCTGTAGGTGTCTGCACGGGCAAATGTAACGCTCATTGCCCACCAGGAAGAGGAATTGAACAAAGGCTCAGTGTGCCCTGCTGGAAACAGATTAGGGCCTGAAGCAATCCTGCGGTTTTGTGTCCAGCTCACAAGAAAGCGAGTTGAAGAAAGGAGCTCAGGGGCACTGTAATTCACAAACCTGCAGAATTATAAATGACAGCTATCCTCCAAAAATATATTGAAGTAAGCCTGCGAAGGGGACTTGAAAGCGGGGCAGAATTTCAGGAAAACGATTGCAGGGGGTAGACTGGAATTGCCCTGAAAGCATAGGAAAAGCGGCAGAAGGTCGACAATGATGCACTTGGCCAAAAAGGGCGTATGCGTTTTTTCCTGAATATATTCAGGAAAAAACGCATACGCCCTTTTTGGCCAACCAAGCAAGCCTGTAAAGGAAATCTGCACTACAATGAAGTCTCACTGCCCCCCGGGCAAAAGGGCCATCTGAAAAAAGTGTAAAATCCAGAAAGGTAGGACAGGATATGGAGAACAGGGAGCCTTGTTATGCTGATTGGTAGGATGTAAATTGCCAGCAGCCACCCTGGAGAAGTGTATGGTGTTTCCTGAAACACGTAAGAAACAAAGCAACACAGCCTATGGCACTTCCACTTATGGTCCTATAGCTTACGGAAATTAAAATCAAAAACAGACAGCCACCCCAATATTTGGGACGGCTGTGTTCACAAGAAGCTCGTCTACAGTATCAGGTAAATATCCCAGAAAGCAAAAAATGGATAAAGAAGTTGTGGCACGTACGTACAATGCAATATCACTCAGCAATGAAATCTGTGTCATCAGGCCCGTAGCGGCATAGTGAGTGGATGCAGGTACGGTGAGTCTACGTGAACTACGTCACACAGAAAAAGAAACATCATAAGATATCACTAATACACGGAATGTAAACTTGACTACACATGAACTGAATTACAAAACAGAACAGGGTCTCAAATTTAGAAAACCAACTAGCGCTTGCTTATGGGGAAAGGTGCGTTGGGGTGCTGCATTAAACCAGAGACTGAAATTAGCACAGATAACTTTCCATAAGCCAAATATGTAATAGACAAGACCTACTCCTTGCTCAACGAAATGGACCCAACACCACATATTCAACGCCTAGGAATATACCTGACTAGGAAGAATCTTAAAACCCATGGATATATATGTCTCCGTAAGAGAATCAAGCGTGTGTACAGCGGCCGAAACGCAGCAGTGAAAATCCGATAAATCCCATTATCAAAATAAATTTCAAAAACAAAACACAAAGACAGTGAAATAGAGAGCAATTCTTAAATAATTCACTCAGGGCATGTGATGCAACCGGGATTGACCACATCTACACCCAGAGCTGGTTGAGACATAACACTGGACACTTCAGGCTGATAGCATTGGTGAGTTTCGGTGAGCAAATGCAGACCCTTTGAAGTCATACTGCATGGTACCCATTCCATGGGTCCCAACTCTCCAGGTTCAAGGGATTCTTCCTCCAGCTAAAACATGCATGGGAAACCCAGAGTATCATCCACCGTGTGATTGGGAAACGATTTAAAATGTATCTCAGTTTTCGTATCCTGGTCCTCTGGTTCAACATTCCAGATGCTTTACTAACACTCTCCCCGCTTGGAGAGTCAGTGCCTTTAACCTCCTCTTTGGCACAGCTTGCAATTTCTGTGCAAGATGAACAGGAATAGGGAGAACCAATGAGAGACTAGCTGTAGGTGTCTGCACGGGCAAATGTAACGCTCATTGCCCACCAGGAAGAGGAATTGAACAAAGGCTCAGTGTGCCCTGCTGGAAACAGATTAGGGCCTGTAGCAATCCTGCGGTTTTGTGCCCAGCTCACAAGAAAGCGAGTTGAAGAAAGGAGCTCAGCGGCACTGTAATTCACAAACCTGCAGAGTTATAAATGACAGCTATCCTCCAAAAATATATTGAAGTAAGCCTGCGAAGGGGACTTGAAAGCGGGGCAGAATTTCAGGAAAACGATTGCAGGGGGTAGACTGGAATTGCCCTGAAAGCATAGGAAAAGAGGCACAACGTCGACAATGATGCACTTGGCCAAAAAGGGCATATGCGTTTTTTCCTGAATATATTCAGGAAAAAACGCATACGCCCTTTTTGGCCAACCAAGCAAGCCTGTAAAGGAAATCTGCACTACAATGAAGTCTCACTGCCCCCCGGGCAAAAGGGCCATCTGAAAAAAGTGTAAAATCCAGAAAGGTAGGACAGGATATGGAGAACAGGGAGCCTTGTTATGCTGATTGGCAGGATGTACATTGCCAGCAGCCACCCTGGAGAAGTGTATGGTGTTTCCTGAAACACGTAAGAAACAAAGCAACACAGCCTATGGCACTTCCACTTATGGTCCTATAGCTTACGGAAATTAAAATCAAAAACAGACAGCCACCCCAATATTTGGGACGGCTGTGTTCACAAGAAGCTCGTCTACAGTATCAGGTAAATATCCCAGAAAACAAAAAATGGATAAAGAAGTTGTGGCACGTACGTACAATGCAATATCACTCAGCAATGAAATCTGTGTCATCAGGCCCATAGCGGCATAGTGAGTGGATGCAGGTACGGTGATTCTACGTGAACTACGTCACACAGAAAAAGAAACATCATAAGATATCACTAATACACGGAATGTAAACTTGACTACACATGAACTGAATTACAAAACAGAACAGGGTCTCAAATTTAGAAAACCAACTAGTGCTTGCTTATGGGGAAAGGTGCGTTGGGGTGCTGCATAAAACCAGAGACTGAAATTAGCACAGATAACTTTCCATAAGCCAAATATGTAATAGACAAGTCCTACTCCTTGCTCAACGAAATGGACCCAACACCACATATTCAACGCCTAGGAATATACCTGACTAGGAAGAATCTTAAAACCCATGGATATATATGTCTCCGTAAGAGAATCAAGCGTGTGTACAGCGGCCGAAACGCAGCAGTGAAAATCCGATAAATCCCATTATCAAAATAAATTTCGAAAACAAAACACAAAGACAGTGAAATAGAGAGCAATTCTTAAATAATTCACTCAGGGCATGTGATGCAACCGGGATTGACCACATCTACAGCCAGAGCTGGTTGAGACATAACGCTGGACACTTCAGGCTGATAGCATTGGTGAGTTTCGGTGAGCAAATGCAGACCCTTTGAAGTCATACTGCATGGTACCCATTCCATGGGTCCCAACTCTCCAGGTTCAAGGGATTCTTCCTGCAGCTAAACATGCATGGGAAACCCAGAGTATCGTCCACCGTGTGATTGGGAAACGATTTAAAATGCATCTCAGTTTTCGTATCCTGGTCCTCGGGTTCACCATTCCAGATGCTTTACTGACACTCTCCCCGCTTGGAGAGTCAGGGCCTTTAACCTCCTCTTTGGCACAGCTTGCAATTTCTGTGCAAGATGAACAGGAATAGGGAGAACCAATGAGAGACTAGCTGTAGGTGTCTGCACGGGCAAATGTAACGCTCATTGCCCACCAGGAAGAGGAATTAAACAAAGGCCCTGTGTGCCCTGCTGGAAACACATTAGGGCCTGAAGCAATCCTGCGGTTTTGTGCCCAGCTCACAAGAAAGCGAGTTGAAGAAAGGAGCTCAGGGGCACTGTAATTCACAAACCTGCAGAGTTATAAATGACAGCTATCCTCCAAAAATATATTGAAGTAAGCCTGCGAAGGGGACTTGAAAGCGGGGCAGAATTTCAGGAAAACGATTGCAGGGGGTAGACTGGAATTGCCCTGAAAGCATAGGAAAAGAGGCACAACGTCGACAATGATGCACTTGGCCAAAAAGGGCGTATGCGTTTTTTCCTGAATATATTCAGGAAAAAACGCATACGCCCTTTTTGGCCAACCAAGCAAGCCTGTAAAGGAAATCTGCACTACAATGAAGTCTCACTGCCCCCCGGGCAAAAGGGCCATCTGAAAAAAGTGTAAAATCCAGAAAGGTAGGACAGGATATGGAGAACAGGGAGCCTTGTTATGCTGATTGGCAGGATGTAAATTGCCAGCAGCCACCCTGGAGAAGTGTATGGTGTTTCCTGAAACACGTAAGAAACAAAGCAACACAGCCTATGGCACTTCCACTTATGGTCCTATAGCTTACGGAAATTAAAATCAAAAACAGACAGCCACCCCAATATTTGGGACGGCTGTGTTCACAAGAAGCTCGTCTACAGTATCAGGTAAATATCCCAGAAAGCAAAAAATGGATAAAGAAGTTGTGGCACGTACGTACA
This sequence comes from Phocoena phocoena, assembly GCF_963924675.1. NCBI lineage: Eukaryota > Metazoa > Chordata > Mammalia > Artiodactyla > Phocoenidae > Phocoena > Phocoena phocoena. Next base: position 19,363,066 of record NC_089225.1, on the reverse strand, counting down.
ATGCAATATCACTCAGCAATGAATTCTGTGTCATCAGGCCCGTAGCGGCATAGTGACTGGATGGAGGTACGGTGATTCTACGTGAACTACGTCACACAGAAAAAGAAACATCATAAGATATCACTAATACACGGAATGTAAACTTGACTACACATGAACTGAATTACAAAACAGAACAGGGTCTCAAATTTAGAAAACCAACTAGTGCTTGCTTATGGGGAAAGGTGCGTTGGGGTGCTGCATAAAACCAGAGACTGAAATTAGCACAGATAACTTTCCATAAGCCAAATATGTAATAGACAAGACCTACTCCTTGCTCAACGAAATGGACCCAACACCACATATTCAACGCCTAGGAATATACCTGACTAGGAAGAATCTTAAAACCCATGGATATATATGTCTCCGTAAGAGAATCAAGCGTGTGTACAGCGGCCGAAACGCAGCAGTGAAAATCCGATAAATCCCATTATCAAAAAAAATTTCGAAAACAAAACACAATGACAGTGAAATAGAGAGCAATTCTTAAATAATTCACTCAGGGCATGTGATGCAACCGGGATTTACCACATCTACACCCAGAGCTGGTTGAGACATAAGGCTGGACACTTCAGGCTGATAGCATTGGTGAGTTTCGGTGAGCAAATGCAGACCCTTTGAAGTCATACTGCATGGTACCCATTCCATGGGTCCCAACTCTCCAGGTTCAAGGGATTCTTCCTCCAGCTGAAACATGCATGGGAAACCCAGAGTATCGTCCACCGTGTGATTGGGATACGATTTAAAATGCATCTCAGTTTTCGTATCCTGGTCCTCGGGTTCACCATTCCAGATGCTTTACTAACACTCTCCCCGCTTGGAGAGTCAGTGCCTTTAACCTCCTCTTTGGCACAGCTTGCAATTTCTGTGCAAGATGAACAGGAATAGGGAGAACCAATGAGAGACTAGCTGTAGGTGTCTGCACGGGCAAATGTAACGCTCATTGCCCACCAGGAAGAGGAATTAAACAAAGGCCCTGTGTGCCCTGCTGGAAACACATTAGGGCCTGAAGCAATCCTGCGGTTTTGTGCCCAGCTCACAAGAAAGCGAGTTGAAGAAAGGAGCTCAGGGGCACTGTAATTCACAAACCTGCAGAGTTATAAATGACAGCTATCCTCCAAAAATATATTGAAGTAAGCCTGCGAAGGGGACTTGAAAGCGGGGCAGAATTTCAGGAAAACGATTGCAGGGGGTAGACTGGAATTGCCCTGAAAGCATAGGAAAAGAGGCACAACGTCGACAATGATGCACTTGGCCAAAAAGGGCGTATGCGTTTTTTCCTGAATATATTCAGGAAAAAACGCATACGCCCTTTTTGGCCAACCAAGCAAGCCTGTAAAGGAAATCTGCACTACAATGAAGTCTCACTGCCCCCCGGGCAAAAGGGCCATCTGAAAAAAGTGTAAAATCCAGAAAGGTAGGACAGGATATTGAGAACAGGGAGCCTTGTTATGCTGATTGGCAGGATGTAAATTGCCAGCAGCCACCCTGGAGAAGTGTATGGTGTTTCCTGAAACACGTAAGAAACAAAGCAACACAGCCTATGGCACTTCCACTTATGGTCCTATAGCTTACGGAAATTAAAATCAAAAACAGACAGCCACCCCAATATTTGGGACGGCTGTGTTCACAAGAAGCTCGTCTACAGTATCAGGTAAATATCCCAGAAAGCAAAAAATGGATAAAGAAGTTGTGGCACGTACGTACAATGCAATATCACTCAGCAATGAATTCTGTGTCATCAGGCCCGTAGCGGCATAGTGACTGGATGGAGGTACGGTGATTCTACGTGAACTACGTCACACAGAAAAAGAAACATCATAAGATATCACTAATACACGGAATGTAAACTTGACTACACATGAACTGAATTACAAAACAGAACAGGGTCTCAAATTTAGAAAACCAACTAGTGCTTGCTTATGGGGAAAGGTGCGTTGGGGTGCTGCATAAAACCAGAGACTGAAATTAGCACAGATAACTTTCCATAAGCCAAATATGTAATAGACAAGACCTACTCCTTGCTCAACGAAATGGACCCAACACCACATATTCAACGCCTAGGAATATACCTGACTAGGAAGAATCTTAAAACCCATGGATATATATGTCTCCGTAAGAGAATCAAGCGTGTGTACAGCGGCCGAAACGCAGCAGTGAAAATCCGATAAATCCCATTATCAAAAAAAATTTCGAAAACAAAACACAAAGACAGTGAAATAGATAGCAATTCTTAAATAATTCACTCAGGGCATGTGATGCAACCGGGATTTACCACATCTACACCCAGAGCTGGTTGAGACATAAGGCTGGACACTTCAGGCTGATAGCATTGGTGAGTTTCGGTGAGCAAATGCAGACCCTTTGAAGTCATACTGCATGGTACCCATTCCATGGGTCCCAACTCTCCAGGTTCAAGGGATTCTTCCTCCAGCTGAAACATGCATGGGAAACCCAGAGTATCGTCCACCGTGTGATTGGGAAACGATTTAAAATGCATCTCAGTTTTCGTATCCTGGTCCTCGGGTTCACCATTCCAGATGCTTTACTAACACTCTCCCCGCTTGGAGAGTCAGTGCCTTTAACCTCCTCTTTGGCACAGCTTGCAATTTCTGTGCAAGATGAACAGGAATAGGGAGAACCAATGAGAGACTAGCTGTAGGTGTCTGCACGGGCAAATGTAACGCTCATTGCCCACCAGGAAGAGGAATTAAACAAAGGCCCTGTGTGCCCTGCTGGAAACACATTAGGGCCTGAAGCAATCCTGCGGTTTTGTGCCCAGCTCACAAGAAAGCGAGTTGAAGAAAGGAGCTCAGGGGCACTGTAATTCACAAACCTGCAGAGTTATAAATGACAGCTATCCTCCAAAAATATATTGAAGTAAGCCTGCGAAGGGGACTTGAAAGCGGGGCAGAATTTCAGGAAAACGATTGCAGGGGGTAGACTGGAATTGCCCTGAAAGCATAGGAAAAGAGGCACAACGTCGACAATGATGCACTTGGCCAAAAAGGGCGTATGCGTTTTTTCCTGAATATATTCAGGAAAAAACGCATACGCCCTTTTTGGCCAACCAAGCAAGCCTGTAAAGGAAATCTGCACTACAATGAAGTCTCACTGCCCCCCGGGCAAAAGGGCCATCTGAAAAAAGTGTAAAATCCAGAAAGGTAGGACAGGATATTGAGAACAGGGAGCCTTGTTATGCTGATTGGCAGGATGTAAATTGCCAGCAGCCACCCTGGAGAAGTGTATGGTGTTTCCTGAAACACGTAAGAAACAAAGCAACACAGCCTATGGCACTTCCACTTATGGTCCTATAGCTTACGGAAATTAAAATCAAAAACAGACAGCCACCCCAATATTTGGGACGGCTGTGTTCACAAGAAGCTCGTCTACAGTATCAGGTAAATATCCCAGAAAGCAAAAAATGGATAAAGAAGTTGTGGCACGTACGTACAATGCAATATCACTCAGCAATGAATTCTGTGTCATCAGGCCCGTAGCGGCATAGTGACTGGATGGAGGTACGGTGATTCTACGTGAACTACGTCACACAGAAAAAGAAACATCATAGGATATCACTAATACACGGAATGTAAACTTGACTACACATGAACTGAATTAAAAAACAGAACAGGGTCTCAAATTTAGAAAACCAACTAGTGCTTGCTTATGGGGAAAGGTGCGTTGGGGTGCTGCATAAAAGCAGAGACTGAAATTAGCACAGATAACTTTCCATAAGCCAAATATGTAATAGACAAGACCTACTCCTTGCTCAACGAAATGGACCCAACACCACATATTCAACGCCTAGGAATATACCTGACTAGGAAGAATCTTAAAACCCATGGATATATATGTCTCCGTAAGAGAATCAAGCGTGTGTACAGCGGCCGAAACGCAGCAGTGAAAATCCGATAAATCCCATTATCAAAATAAATTTCGAAAACAAAACACAAAGACAGTGAAATAGAGAGCAATTCTTAAATAATTCACTCAGGGCATGTGATGCAACCAGGATTGACCACATCTACACCCAGAGCTGGTTGAGACATAACGCTGGACACTTCAGGCTGATAGCATTGGTGAGTTTCGGTGAGCAAATGCAGACCCTTTGAAGTCATACTGCATGGTACCCATTCCATGGGTCCCAACTCTCCAGGTTCAAGGGATTCTTCCTCCAGCTAAAACATGCATGGGAAACCCAGAGTATCGTCCACCGTGTGATTGGGAAACGATTTAAAATGCTTCTCAGTTTTCGTATCCTGGTCCTCGGGTTCACCATTCCAGATGCTTTACTAACACTCTCCCCGCTTGGAGAGTCAGTGCCTTTAACCTCCTCTTTGGCACAGCTTGCAATTTCTGTGCAAGATGAACAGGAATAGGGAGAACCAATGAGAGACTAGCTGTAGGTGTCTGCACGGGCAAATGTAACGCTCATTGCCCACCAGGAAGAGGAATTGAACAAAGGCTCAGTGTGCCCTGCTGGAAACAGATTAGGGCCTGAAGCAATCCTGCGGTTTTGTGTCCAGCTCACAAGAAAGCGAGTTGAAGAAAGGAGCTCAGGGGCACTGTAATTCACAAACCTGCAGAATTATAAATGACAGCTATCCTCCAAAAATATATTGAAGTAAGCCTGCGAAGGGGACTTGAAAGCGGGGCAGAATTTCAGGAAAACGATTGCAGGGGGTAGACTGGAATTGCCCTGAAAGCATAGGAAAAGCGGCAGAAGGTCGACAATGATGCACTTGGCCAAAAAGGGCGTATGCGTTTTTTCCTGAATATATTCAGGAAAAAACGCATACGCCCTTTTTGGCCAACCAAGCAAGCCTGTAAAGGAAATCTGCACTACAATGAAGTCTCACTGCCCCCCGGGCAAAAGGGCCATCTGAAAAAAGTGTAAAATCCAGAAAGGTAGGACAGGATATGGAGAACAGGGAGCCTTGTTATGCTGATTGGTAGGATGTAAATTGCCAGCAGCCACCCTGGAGAAGTGTATGGTGTTTCCTGAAACACGTAAGAAACAAAGCAACACAGCCTATGGCACTTCCACTTATGGTCCTATAGCTTACGGAAATTAAAATCAAAAACAGACAGCCACCCCAATATTTGGGACGGCTGTGTTCACAAGAAGCTCGTCTACAGTATCAGGTAAATATCCCAGAAAGCAAAAAATGGATAAAGAAGTTGTGGCACGTACGTACAATGCAATATCACTCAGCAATGAAATCTGTGTCATCAGGCCCGTAGCGGCATAGTGAGTGGATGCAGGTACGGTGAGTCTACGTGAACTACGTCACACAGAAAAAGAAACATCATAAGATATCACTAATACACGGAATGTAAACTTGACTACACATGAACTGAATTACAAAACAGAACAGGGTCTCAAATTTAGAAAACCAACTAGCGCTTGCTTATGGGGAAAGGTGCGTTGGGGTGCTGCATTAAACCAGAGACTGAAATTAGCACAGATAACTTTCCATAAGCCAAATATGTAATAGACAAGACCTACTCCTTGCTCAACGAAATGGACCCAACACCACATATTCAACGCCTAGGAATATACCTGACTAGGAAGAATCTTAAAACCCATGGATATATATGTCTCCGTAAGAGAATCAAGCGTGTGTACAGCGGCCGAAACGCAGCAGTGAAAATCCGATAAATCCCATTATCAAAATAAATTTCAAAAACAAAACACAAAGACAGTGAAATAGAGAGCAATTCTTAAATAATTCACTCAGGGCATGTGATGCAACCGGGATTGACCACATCTACACCCAGAGCTGGTTGAGACATAACACTGGACACTTCAGGCTGATAGCATTGGTGAGTTTCGGTGAGCAAATGCAGACCCTTTGAAGTCATACTGCATGGTACCCATTCCATGGGTCCCAACTCTCCAGGTTCAAGGGATTCTTCCTCCAGCTAAAACATGCATGGGAAACCCAGAGTATCATCCACCGTGTGATTGGGAAACGATTTAAAATGTATCTCAGTTTTCGTATCCTGGTCCTCTGGTTCAACATTCCAGATGCTTTACTAACACTCTCCCCGCTTGGAGAGTCAGTGCCTTTAACCTCCTCTTTGGCACAGCTTGCAATTTCTGTGCAAGATGAACAGGAATAGGGAGAACCAATGAGAGACTAGCTGTAGGTGTCTGCACGGGCAAATGTAACGCTCATTGCCCACCAGGAAGAGGAATTGAACAAAGGCTCAGTGTGCCCTGCTGGAAACAGATTAGGGCCTGTAGCAATCCTGCGGTTTTGTGCCCAGCTCACAAGAAAGCGAGTTGAAGAAAGGAGCTCAGCGGCACTGTAATTCACAAACCTGCAGAGTTATAAATGACAGCTATCCTCCAAAAATATATTGAAGTAAGCCTGCGAAGGGGACTTGAAAGCGGGGCAGAATTTCAGGAAAACGATTGCAGGGGGTAGACTGGAATTGCCCTGAAAGCATAGGAAAAGAGGCACAACGTCGACAATGATGCACTTGGCCAAAAAGGGCATATGCGTTTTTTCCTGAATATATTCAGGAAAAAACGCATACGCCCTTTTTGGCCAACCAAGCAAGCCTGTAAAGGAAATCTGCACTACAATGAAGTCTCACTGCCCCCCGGGCAAAAGGGCCATCTGAAAAAAGTGTAAAATCCAGAAAGGTAGGACAGGATATGGAGAACAGGGAGCCTTGTTATGCTGATTGGCAGGATGTACATTGCCAGCAGCCACCCTGGAGAAGTGTATGGTGTTTCCTGAAACACGTAAGAAACAAAGCAACACAGCCTATGGCACTTCCACTTATGGTCCTATAGCTTACGGAAATTAAAATCAAAAACAGACAGCCACCCCAATATTTGGGACGGCTGTGTTCACAAGAAGCTCGTCTACAGTATCAGGTAAATATCCCAGAAAACAAAAAATGGATAAAGAAGTTGTGGCACGTACGTACAATGCAATATCACTCAGCAATGAAATCTGTGTCATCAGGCCCATAGCGGCATAGTGAGTGGATGCAGGTACGGTGATTCTACGTGAACTACGTCACACAGAAAAAGAAACATCATAAGATATCACTAATACACGGAATGTAAACTTGACTACACATGAACTGAATTACAAAACAGAACAGGGTCTCAAATTTAGAAAACCAACTAGTGCTTGCTTATGGGGAAAGGTGCGTTGGGGTGCTGCATAAAACCAGAGACTGAAATTAGCACAGATAACTTTCCATAAGCCAAATATGTAATAGACAAGTCCTACTCCTTGCTCAACGAAATGGACCCAACACCACATATTCAACGCCTAGGAATATACCTGACTAGGAAGAATCTTAAAACCCATGGATATATATGTCTCCGTAAGAGAATCAAGCGTGTGTACAGCGGCCGAAACGCAGCAGTGAAAATCCGATAAATCCCATTATCAAAATAAATTTCGAAAACAAAACACAAAGACAGTGAAATAGAGAGCAATTCTTAAATAATTCACTCAGGGCATGTGATGCAACCGGGATTGACCACATCTACAGCCAGAGCTGGTTGAGACATAACGCTGGACACTTCAGGCTGATAGCATTGGTGAGTTTCGGTGAGCAAATGCAGACCCTTTGAAGTCATACTGCATGGTACCCATTCCATGGGTCCCAACTCTCCAGGTTCAAGGGATTCTTCCTGCAGCTAAACATGCATGGGAAACCCAGAGTATCGTCCACCGTGTGATTGGGAAACGATTTAAAATGCATCTCAGTTTTCGTATCCTGGTCCTCGGGTTCACCATTCCAGATGCTTTACTAACACTCTCCCCACTTGGAGAGTCAGTGCCTTTAACCTCCTCTTTGGCACAGCTTGCAATTTCTGTGCAAGATGAACAGGAATAGGGAGAACCAATGAGAGACTAGCTGTAGGTGTCTGCACGGGCAAATGTAACGCTCATTGCCCATCAGGAAGAGGAATTAAACCAAGTCTCAGTGTGCCCTGCTGGAAACAGATTAGGGCCTGAAGCAATCCTGCGGTTTTGTGTCCAGCTCACAAGAAAGCGAGTTGAAGAAAGGAGCTCAGGGGCACTGTAATTCACAAACCTGCAGAGTTATAAATGACAGCTATCCTCCAAAAATATATTGAAGTAAGCCTGCGAAGGGGACTTGAAAGCGGGGCAGAATTTCAGGAAAACGATTGCAGGGGGTAGACTGGAATTGCCCTGAAAGCATAGGAAAAGCGGCAGAACGTCGACAATGATGCACTTGGCCAAAAAGGGCGTATGCGTTTTTTCCTGAATATATTCAGGAAAAAACGCATACGCCCTTTTTGGCCAACCAAGCAAGCCTGTAAAGGAAATCTGCACTACAATGAAGTCTCACTGCCCCCCGGGCAAAAGGGCCATCTGAAAAAAGTGTAAAATCCAGAAAGGTTGGACAGGATATGGAGAACAGGGAGCCTTGTTATGCTGTTTGGTAGGATGTAAATTGCCAGCAGCCACCCTGGAGAAGTGTATGGTGTTTCCTGAAACACGTAAGAAACAAAGCAACACAGCCTATGGCACTTTCACTTATGGTCCTATAGCTTACGGAAATTAAAATCAAAAACAGACAGCCACCCCAATATTTGGGACGGCTGTGTTCACAAGAAGCTCGTCTACAGTATCAGGTAAATATCCCAGAAAGCAAAAAATGGATAAAGAAGTTGTGGCACGTACGTACAATGCAATATCACTCAGCAATGAAATCTTTGTCATCAGGCCCGTAGCGGCATAGTGAGTGGATGCAGGTACGGTGATTCTACGTGAACTACGTCACACAGAAAAAGAAACATCATAAGATATCACTAATACACGGAATGTAAACTTGACTACACATGAACTGAATTACAAAACAGAACAGGGTCTCAAATTTAGAAAACCAACTAGCGCTTGCTTATGGGGAAAGGTGCGTTGGGGTGCTGCATTAAACCAGAGACTGAAATTAGCACAGATAACTTTCCATAAGCCAAATATGTAATAGACAAGACCTACTCCTTGCTCAACGAAATGGACCCAACACCACATATTCAACGCCTAGGAATATACCTGACTAGGAAGAATCTTAAAACCCATGGATATATATGTCTCCGTAAGAGAATCAAGCGTGTGTACAGCGGCCGAAACGCAGCAGTGAAAATCCGATAAATCCCATTATCAAAATAAATTTCGAAAACAAAACACAAAGACAGTGAAATAGAGAGCAATTCTTAAATAATTCACTCAGGGCATGTGATGCAACCGGGATTGACCACATCTACACCCAGAGCTCGTTGAGACATGACGCTGGACACTTCAGGCTGATAGCATTGGTGAGTTTCGGTGAGCAAATGCAGACCCTTTGAAGTCATACTGCATGGTACCCATTCCATGGGTCCCAACTCTCCAGGTTCAAGGGATTCTTCCTCCAGCTAAAACATGCATGGGAAACCCAGAGTATCGTCCACCGTGTGATTGGGAAACGATTTAAAATGCATCTCAGTTTTCGTATCCTGGTCCTCGGGTTCACCATTCCAGATGCTTTACTAACACTCTCCCCGCTTGGAGAGTCAGTGCCTTTAACCTCCTCTTTGGCACAGCTTGCAATTTCTGTGCAAGGTGAACAGGAATAGGGAGAACCAATGAGAGACTAGCTGTAGGTGTCTGCACGGGCAAATGTAACGCTCATTGCCCAGCAGGAAGAGGAATTAACCAAAGGCTCAGTGTGCCCTGCTGGAAACAGATTAGGGCCTGAAGCAATCCTGCGGTTTTGTGCCCAGCTCACAAGAAAGCGAGTTGAAGAAAGGAGCTCAGGGGCACTGTAATTCACAAACCTGCAGAGTTATAAATGACAGCTATCCTCCAAAAATATATTGAAGTAAGCCTGCGAAGGGGACTTGAAAGCGGGGCAGAATTTCAGGAAAACGATTGCAGGGGGTAGACTGCAATTGCCCTGAAAGCATAGGAAAAGCGGCAGAACGTCGACAATGATGCACTTGGCCAAAAAGGGCGTATGCGTTTTTTCCTGAATATATACAGGAAAAAACGCATACGCCCTTTTTGGCCAACCAAGCAAGCCTGTAAAGGAAATCTGCACTACAATGAAGTCTCACTGCCCCCCGGGCAAAAGGGCCATCTGAAAAAAGTGTAAAATCCAGAAAGGTAGGACAGGATATGGAGAACAGGGAGCCTTGTTATGCTGTTTGGTAGGATGTAAATTGCCAGCAGCCACCCTGGAGAAGTGTATGGTGTTTCCTGAAACACGTAAGAAACAAAGCAACACAGCCTATGGCACTTCCACTTATGGTCCTATAGCTTACGGAAATTAAAATCAAAAACAGACAGCCACCCCAATATTTGGGACGGCTGTGTTCACAAGAAGCTCGTCTACAGTATCAGGTAAATATCCCAGAAAGCAAAAAATGGATAAAGAAGTTGTGGCACGTACGTACAATGCAATATCACTCAGCAATGAAATCTGTGTCATCAGGCCCGTAGCGGCATAGTGAGTGGATGCAGGTACGGTGATTCTACGTGAACTACGTCACACAGAAAAAGAAACATCATAAGATATCACTAATACACGGAATATAAACTTGACTACACATGAACTGAACTACAAAACAGAACAGGGTCTCAAATTTAGAAAACCAACTAGCGCTTGCTTATGGGGAAAGGTGCCTTGGGGTGCTGCATTAAACCAGAGACTGAAATTAGCACAGATAACTTTCCATAAGCCAAATATGTAATAGACAAGACCTACTCCTTGCTCAACGAAATGGACCCAACACCACATATTCAACGCCTAGGAATATACCTGACTAGGAAGAATCTTAAAACCCATGGATATATATGTCTCCGTAAGAGAATCAAGCGTGTGTACAGCGGCCGAAACGCAGCAGTGAAAATCCGATAAATCCCATTATCAAAATAAATTTCGAAAACAAAACACAAAGACAGTGAAATAGAGAGCAATTCTTAAATAATTCACTCAGGGCATGTGATGCAACCGGGATTGACCACATCTACACCCAGAGCTGGTTGAGAGATAACGCTGGACACTTCAGGCTGATAGCATTGGTGAGTTTCGGTGAGCAAATGCAGACCCTTTGAAGTCATACTGCATGGTACCCATTCCATGGGTCCCAACTCTCCAGGTTCAAGGGATTCTTCCTCCAGCTAAAACATGCATGGGAAACCCAGAGTATCGTCCACCGTGTGATTGGGAAACGATTTAAAATGCATCTCAGTTTTCGTATCCTGGTCCTCGGGTTCACCATTCCAGATGCTTTACTAACACTCTCCCCGCTTGGAGAGTCAGTGCCTTTAACCTCCTCTTTGGCACAGCTTGCAATTTCTGTGCAAGATGAACAGGAATAGGGAGAACCAATGAGAGACTAGCTGTAGGTGTCTGCACGGGCAAATGTAACGCTCATTGCCCACCAGGAAGAGGAATTGAACAAAGGCTCAGTGTGCCCTGCTGGAAACAGATTAGGGCCTGTAGCAATCCTGCGGTTTTGTGCCCAGCTCACAAGAAAGCGAGTTGAAGAAAGGAGCTCAGCGGCACTGTAATTCACAAACCTGCAGAGTTATAAATGACAGCTATCCTCCAAAAATATATTGAAGTAAGCCTGCGAAGGGGACTTGAAAGCGGGGCAGAATTTCAGGAAAACGATTGCAGGGGGTAGACTGGAATTGCCCTGAAAGCATAGGAAAAGAGGCACAACGTCGACAATGATGCACTTGGCCAAAAAGGGCGTATGCGTTTTTTCCTGAATATATTCAGGAAAAAACGCATACGCCCTTTTTGGCCAACCAAGCAAGCCTGTAAAGGAAATCTGAACTACAATGAAGTCTCACTGCCCCCCGGGCAAAAGGGCCATCTGAAAAAAGTGTAAAATCCAGAAAGGTAGGACAGGATACGGAGAACAGGGAGCCTTGTTATGCTGATTGGCAGGATGTAAATTGCCAGCAGCCACCCTGGAGAAGTGTATGGTGTTTCCTGAAACACGTAAGAAACAAAGCAACACAGCCTATGGCACTTCCACTTATGGTCCTATAGCTTACGGAAATTAAAATCAAAAACAGACAGCCACCCCAATATTTGGGACGGCTGTGTTCACAAGAAGCTCGTCTACAGTATCAGGTAAATATCCCAGAAAACAAAAAATGGATAAAGAAGTTGTGGCACGTACGTACAATGCAATATCACTCAGCAATGAAATCTGTGTCATCAGGCCCATAGCGGCATAGTGAGTGGATGCAGGTACGGTGATTCTACGTGAACTACGTCACACAGAAAAAGAAACATCATAAGATATCACTAATACACGGAATGTAAACTTGACTACACATGAACTGAATTACAAAACAGAACAGGGTCTCAAATTTAGAAAACCAACTAGTGCTTGCTTATGGGGAAAGGTGCGTTGGGGTGCTGCATAAAACCAGAGACTGAAATTAGCACAGATAACTTTCCATAAGCCAAATATGTAATAGACAAGTCCTACTCCTTGCTCAACGAAATGGACCCAACACCACATATTCAACGCCTAGGAATATACCTGACTAGGAAGAATCTTAAAACCCATGGATATATATGTCTCCGTAAGAGAATCAAGCGTGTGTACAGCGGCCGAAACGCAGCAGTGAAAATCCGATAAATCCCATTATCAAAATAAATTTCGAAAACAAAACACAAAGACAGTGAAATAGAGAGCAATTCTTAAATAATTCACTCAGGGCATGTGATGCAACCGGGATTGACCACATCTACAACCAGAGCTGGTTGAGACATAACGCAGGACACTTCAGGCTGATAGCATTGGTGAGTTTCGGTGAGCAAATGCAGACCCTTTGAAGTCATACTGCATGGTACCCATTCCATGGGTCCCAACTCTCCAGGTTCAAGGGATTCTTCCTGCAGCTAAACATGCATGGGAAACCCAGAGTATCGTCCACCGTGTGATTGGGAAACGATTTAAAATGCATCTCAGTTTTCGTATCCTGGTCCTCGGGTTCACCATTCCAGATGCTTTACTAACACTCTCCCCACTTGGAGAGTCAGTGCCTTTAACCTCCTCTTTGGCACAGCTTGCAATTTCTGTGCAAGATGAACAGGAATAGGGAGAACCAATGAGAGACTAGCTGTAGGTGTCTGCACGGGCAAATGTAACGCTCATTGCCCACCAGGAAGAGGAATTAAACCAAGTCTCAGTGTGCCCTGCTGGAAACAGATTAGGGCCTGAAGCAATCCTGCGGTTTTGTGTCCAGCTCACAAGAAAGCGAGTTGAAGAAAGGAGCTCAGGGGCACTGTAACTCACAAACCTGCAGAGTTATAAATGACAGCTATCCTCCAAAAATATATTGAAGTAAGCCTGCGAAGGGGACTTGAAAGCGGGGCAGAATTTCAGGAAAACGATTGCAGGGGGTAGACTGGAATTGCCCTGAAAGCATAGGAAAAGCGGCAGAACGTCGACAATGATGCACTTGGCCAAAAAGGGCGTATGCGTTTTTTCCTGAATATATTCAGGAAAAAACGCATACGCCCTTTTTGGCCAACCAAGCAAGCCTGTAAAGGAAATCTGCACTACAATGAAGTCTCACAGCCCCCCGGGCAAAAGGGCCATCTGAAAAAAGTGTAAAATCCAGAAAGGTTGGACAGGATATGGAGAACAGGGAGCCTTGTTATGCTGTTTGGTAGGATGTAAATTGCCAGCAGCCACCCTGGAGAAGTGTATGGTGTTTCCTGAAACACGTAAGAAACAAAGCAACACAGCCTATGGCACTTTCACTTATGGTCCTATAGCTTACGGAAATTAAAATCAAAAACAGACAGCCACCCCAATATTTGGGACGGCTGTGTTCACAAGAAGCTCGTCTACAGTATCAGGTAAATATCCCAGAAAGCAAAAAATGGATAAAGAAGTTGTGGCACGTACGTACAATGCAATATCACTCAGCAATGAAATCTGTGTCATCAGGCCCGTAGCGGCATAGTGAGTGGATTCAGGTACGGTGATTCTACGTGAACTACGTCACACAGAAAAAGAAACATCATAAGATATCACTAATACACGGAATGTAAACTTGACTACACATGAACTGAATTACAAAACAGAACAGGGTCTCAAATTTAGAAAACCAACTAGCGCTTGCTTATGGGGAAAGGTGCGTTGGGGTGCTGCATTAAACCAGAGACTGAAATTAGCACAGATAACTTTCCATAAGCCAAATATGTAATAGACAAGACCTACTCCTTGCTCAACGAAATGGACCCAACACCACATATTCAACGCCTAGGAATATACCTGACTAGGAAGAATCTTAAAACCCATGGATATATATGTCTGCGTAAGAGAATCAAGCGTGTGTACAGCGGCCGAAACGCAGCAGTGAAAATCCGATAAATCCCATTATCAAAATAAATTTCGAAAACAAAACACAAAGACAGTGAAATAGAGAGCAATTCTTAAATAATTCACTCAGGGCATGTGATGCAACCGGGATTGACCACATCTACACCCAGAGCTCGTTGAGACATAACGCTGGACACTTCAGGCTGATAGCATTGGTGAGTTTCGGTGAGCAAATGCAGACCCTTTGAAGTCATACTGCATGGTACCCATTCCATGGGTCCCAACTCTCCAGGTTCAAGGGATTCTTCCTCCAGCTAAAACATGCATGGGAAACCCAGAGTATCGTCCACCGTGTGATTGGGAAACGATTTAAAATGCATCTCAGTTTTCGTATCCTGGTCCTCGGGTTCACCATTCCAGATGCTTTACTAACACTCTCCCCGCTTGGAGAGTCAGTGCCTTTAACCTCCTCTTTGGCACAGCTTGCAATTTCTGTGTAAGGTGAACAGGAATAGGGAGAACCAATGAGAGACTAGCTGTAGGTGTCTGCACGGGCAAATGTAACGCTCATTGCCCAGCAGGAAGAGGAATTAACCAAAGGCTCAGTGTGCCCTGCTGGAAACAGATTAGGGCCTGAAGCAATCCTGCGGTTTTGTGCACAGCTCACAAGAAAGCGAGTTGAAGAAAGGAGCTCAGGGGCACTGTAATTCACAAACCTGCAGAGTTATAAATGACAGCTATCCTCCAAAAATATATTGAAGTAAGCCTGCGAAGGGGACTTGAAAGCGGGGCAGAATTTCAGGAAAACGATTGCAGGGGGTAGACTGGAATTGCCCTGAAAGCATAGGAAAAGCGGCAGAACGTCGACAATGATGCACTTGGCCAAAAAGGGCGTATGCGTTTTTTCCTGAATATATTCAGGAAAAAACGCATACGCCCTTTTTGGCCAACCAAGCAAGCCTGTAAAGGAAATCTGCACTACAATGAAGTCTCACTGCCCCCCGGGCAAAAGGGCCATCTGAAAAAGGTGTAAAATCCAGAAAGGTAGGACAGGATATGGAGAACAGGGAGCCTTGTTATGCTGTTTGGTAGGATGTAAATTGCCAGCAGCCACCCTGGAGAAGTGTATGGTGTTTCCTGAAACACGTAAGAAACAAAGCAACACAGCCTATGGCACTTCCACTTATGGTCCTATAGCTTACGGAAATTAAAATCAAAAACAGACAGCCACCCCAATATTTGGGACGGCTGTGTTCACAAGAAGCTCGTCTACAGTATCAGGTAAATATCCCAGAAAGCAAAAAATGGATAAAGAAGTTGTGGCACGTACGTACAATGCAATATCACTCAGCAATGAAATCTGTGTCATCAGGCCCGTAGCGGCATAGTGAGTGGATGCAGGTACGGTGATTCTACGTGAACTACGTCACACAGAAAAAGAAACATCATAAGATATCACTAATACACGGAATGTAAACTTGACTACACATGAACTGAACTACAAAACAGTACAGGGTCTCAAATTTAGAAAACCAACTAGCGCTTGCTTATGGGGAAAGGTGCCTTGGGGTGCTGCATTAAACCAGAGACTGAAATTAGCACAGATAACTTTCCATAAGTCAAATATGTAATAGACAAGACCTACTCCTTGCTCAACGAAATGGACCCAACACCACATATTCAACGCCTAGGAATATACCTGACTAGGAAGAATCTTAAAACCCATGGATATATATATCTCCGTAAGAGAATCAAGCGTGTGTACAGCGGCCGAAACGCAGCAGTGAAAATCCGATAAATCCCATTATCAAAATAAATTTCGAAAACAAAACACAAAGACAGTGAAATAGAGAGCAATTCTTAAATAATTCACTCAGGGCATGTGATGCAACCGGGATTGACCACATCTACACCCAGAGCTGGTTGAGAGATAACGCTGGACACTTCAGGCTGATAGCATTGGTGAGTTTCGTTGAGCAAATGCAGACCCTTTGAAGTCATACTGCATGGTACCCATTCCATGGGTCCCAACTCTCCAGGTTCAAGGGATTCTTCTTCCAGCTAAAACATGCATGGGAAACCCAGAGTATCGTCCACCGTGTGATTGGGAAACGATTTAAAATGCATCTCAGTTTTCGTATCCTGTTCCTCGGGTTCACCATTCCAGATGCTTTACTAACACTCTCCCCGCTTGGAGAGTCAGTGCCTTTAACCTCCTCTTTGGCACAGCTTGCAATTTCTGTGCAAGGTGAACAGGAATAGGCAGAACCAATGAGAGACTAGCTGTAGGTGTCTGCACGGGCAAATGTAACGCTCATTGCCCAGCAGGAAGAGGAATTAACCAAAGGCTCAGTGTGCCCTGCTGGAAACAGATTAGGGCCTGAAGCAATCCTGCTGTTTTGTGCCCAGCTCACAAGAAACCGAGTTGAAGAAAGGAGCTCAGGGGCACTGTAATTCACCAACCTGCAGAGTTATAAATGACAGCTATCTTCCAAAAGTATATTGAAGTAAGCCTGCGAAGGGGACCTGAAAGCGGGGCAGAATTTCAGGAAAACGATTGCAGGGGTTAGACTGGAATTGCCCTGAAATCATAGGAAAAGAGGCACAACGTCGACAATGATGCACTTGGCCAAAAAGGGCGTATGCGTTTTTTCCTGAATATATTCAGGAAAAAACGCATACGCCCTTTTTGGCCAACCAAGCAAGCCTGTAAAGGAAATCTGCACTACAATGAAGTCTCTCTGCCCCCCTGGCAAAAGGGCCATCTGAAAAAAGTGTAAAATCCAGAAAGGTAGGACAGGATATGGAGAACAGGGAGCCTTGTTATGCTGATTGGCAGGATGTAAATTGCCAGCAGCCACCCTGGAGAAGTGTATGGTGTTTCCTGAAACACGTAAGAAATAAAGCAACACAGCCTATGGCACTTCCACTTATGGTCCTACAGCTTAGGGAAATTAAAATCAAAAACACCCAGCCACCTCAAAGTTTGGGACCTCCCTGTTCACAAGAATCTCGTTTACAGTACCAGGTAAATATCTCAGAGAGCAAACAATGGATAAAGAAGTTGTGGTACGTACGTACAATGGAATATCACTCAGCAATGAAATCTGTGTCATCAGGCCCGTAGCGGCATAGTGAGTGGATTCAGGTATGGTGATTCTACGTGAAATAAGTCACACATAAAAAGAAACATCATAAAATATCACTAATACACAGTATGTAAACTTGACTACACATGAACTGAATTACAAAACAGAACAGTCTCAAATTTAGAAAACCAACTTGTGCTTTCTTATGGAGAAAGGTGCGTTGGAGTGCTGCATAAAACCAGAGACTGAAATTAGCACAGATACCGTTCCATAAGCCAAATATGTAATAGACAAGACCTACTCCTTGCTCAACGAAATGGACTCAACACCACATATTCAACGCCTAGCAATATACCTGACTAGGAATAATCTTAAAACCCGTGGATATTTATGTCTCCATAAGAGAATCAAGAGTGTGTACAGCGGCATTAACGCAGCAGTGAAAATCCGATACATCCCAGTGTCAAAAATAAATTTCAAAAACAAAACACAATGATAGTGAAATAGAGAGCAATTCTTAAATAACTCACACAGGGCATGTGATGCAACCTGGTTTACCACATCTACACCCAGAGCTGGGTGAGAGATAAGGCTGGACCCTTTGGGCTGATAGCATTGGTGAGGTTCAGTGAGCAAATGGAGACCCTTTGATGTCATACTGCCTGGTACCCATTCCATGGTTCCCAACTCTCCAGGTTCAAGGGATTCTTCCTTCTGCTAAAATTTGCATGGGAAACCCACAGCATGCTCCACCGTGTGACTGGGAAACCTTTTTACATGCATGTCTGTTTTCGTCCCCTGGTACTCAGGTTCACCATTCCAGACCCTTTTCTTACACTCTCCCCATTTGTAGAGTCAGTGCCTTTAACCTCCTGTTTGGCACTGTTTGCAATTTCTGCGCAAGATGAACAAGAATACGGAGAACCAATGGGAGACTATCTGTAGGTGTGTGCACGGGCAAATATTTTTTTTAACATCTTTATTGGGGTATAATTGCTTTACAATGGTGTGTTAGTTTTTGCTTTATAACAAAGTGAATCAGCTATACATATACATATGCTCCCTGTGTCTTCCCTCTTGTGTCTCCCTCCCTCCCTCTCTCCCCCTTCCACCCCTCCAGGCTGTCCCAACGCCCCGAGCTAATATCCCTGTGCCTTGCGGCTGCTTTCCCCATGCTATCTACCTTACTACATTTGTTAGTGTGTATATGTCCATGACTCTCTCTCGCCCTGTCAAAACTCACCATTCCCCCTCCCCATATCCTCAATTCCGTTCTCCAGTAGGTCTGCGCCTCTATTCCTGTCTTATCCCTAGCTTCTTCATGACATTTTTTTCCTTTAAATTCCATATATATGTGTTAGCATACGCTATTTGTCTTTTTCTTTCTGACTTACTTCACTCTGTATGACAGACTCTAGGTCTATCCAACTCATTACAAATAACTCAGTTTCATTTCTTTTTAAGGCTGAGTAATATTCCATTGTGTATATGTGCCACATCTTCTTTATCCATTCGTCCGATGATGGGCGCTTAGGTTCTTTCCATCTCCGGGCTATTGTAAATAGAGCTGCAATGAACATTTTGGTACATGACTCTTTTTGAATTTTGGTTTTCTCAGGGTATATGCCCAGTATGCACGGGCAATTTTAACACTCATTTCCCAACAGGAAAAGGAATTAACCAAAGGCTCAGCATGCCGTGCTGGAACAAGATTAGGGCCTGAAGCAATCCTGCGGTTTTGTGGCCAGCTCACAAGAAAGCGAGTTGAGGAAAGGAGCTCAGGGGCACTGTCATTCACATACCTGCAGACTTATAAATGACAGAAATCGTACAAAAATATATTGAATTAAGGCTGCAAAGAGGACTTGAAAGTGGGGCAGAATTGCTGGAATCCGATTTCAGGAGGTAGACGTGAATTGCTCTGAAAGCATAAGAGAAGTGGCAGAACCTCGTCAATGAAGCACTTGGCCAAAAAGGGCATATGCATTTTTTCCAGGGCCATCATTCACGGGAGTAGGAGGCTCCCAGCATGCTCCAGTGGCCAACAGAGGGCCCACATCGCCAAGGCGATGTGAGCTAGCCAGGCAGGAGTGACCTGACATCAGAGGGCCCACCTCACAGAATGGTAGGGAACCCAGCCAGGATCAGACTCTCCCCAGAGGGCCCACATCACCAAGGTGATGGGAACCAGGCAGGAGTGTCCTCACACCCGTGGGGCCACATCATCAAAAGTTGAGGTACCCAGCACATGTGGCCTCAAACCAGAGGACCCACATCACCATGGGTTTCGGAGTGAGGCAGGCAGGATTAACCTCACAACACATGTCCCATTGTATACAAAAGGTGTGGAAACCAGCAGTTGGATCTTCCTAGCAGGCGGCCCAGAGCACTGAGGCTATGAGATCCAGGCCGGCATGAACTCACAACAGAGGGCCCTCATTGTGATTCTGTAAGCAACCCAGCCGTTGTGACCTCAGAGCAGAAGGCCCACATCCCCATGGGGAAGGGAAACAAGCAGGAGTGTCATCGCAAGAGTGGGCACACATGAAAAAATGTGGGGAGCCCAGCAATTAATGCCTGATGCCAGAGGGCCCTCATCACCGAGGGGCGGTGGCTCCCAGCCAGCTCCGACTGCTACCAGAGGGGCGACGTCGCCAATGCGGAGTGCGACAACCAGACAGGAGTGACCTCAGAGCAGAGGGTCAACCTCACAGAAGTGTGAAGAACCAAAGAGGATCAGATTCTCACCAGAGGGCCCACATCACCAAGGGAATGGGAACCAGGCAGGAGTGTCCTCACACTAGTGGGGCCACATCACCGAAAAGTGAGGGACCCAGCACACGTGGCCTCAAACCAGAGGACACACATCACAAGGGAGCTGGGATTGAGGCAGGCAGGAGGAGCCTCAAAACAGAGGGACCATAGAATTAAAGAGGTGAAGAATCCCGCAGTTGGAACCTCCCAGCAGGCGGCCAGGAGCAGCGAGACTATGGGATCCAGGCCGGAGTGATCGCACACCAGAGGGCCGTCATCATGAAACTGTGAGCAACCTAGGCGTTGGGATCTCAGAGCAGAAGGCCCACATTCCCATGGGGTTGGGAACCTGTCAGAAGTGTACTCACACCACAGGGCACACATCAGAGAATTTAGGGAACCCAGGAGTTAGGGCCTGACGCCAGAGGGCCCTCATTACCAAGGGGAGGAGACTCCAATCAGGCACCAACACCCAACTGAGGTCCCACGTCGCCAAGGTGACGTGTGACAGCCAGGCAGGAGTGACCTCACCGCAGAGGGCCTACCTCACAGAAGGGTGAGGAACACAGCCAGGATAAGACTCACCAGAGGGCCCACATCACCAAGGTGATCAGAACCAGGCAGGAGAGTCTTCACACCAGTGAGGCCACATCATAGAAAGGTGAGGAACCCAGCACATGTGGCCTAAACCAGAAGACCCACATCTCCAAGGGGCTCGGAATGAGGCAGGCAGGAGTAGCCTCACAACACAGGGCCCATAGAATAAAAAAGCTGAGGAATCCAGCAATGGGAACCTCCCAGCAGGCGGCCAAGAGCACCAAGTCTATGCGATTCAGGCCGCAGTAAACTCACAGCAGAGGGTCCACATCATGAAACTGTGAGCAACCCAGCCATTTGGACCTCAGAGCAGAAGGTCCACATCCCCAAGGTGTTGGGAGCATGGCAGGAGTGTCCTCGCACCACTTAGCACATATCAGAAAATGTGGGTACCCAGCAGTTAGGGCCTGACGCCAGAGGGCCCTCATCACTGAGGGGAGCAGGCTCCCAGCATGTTCCAACTACCACAAGAGGGCCCACGTCGCCAAGGCGGGGTGTGCCAGCCAGGCAGGAGTGACCTCACAGCAGACGGCCCACCTCAAAGAAGTGTGAGGAACCCAACCAGGATCAGACTCTCACCAGAGGGCCCATATCACCAAGGGGACGGGAACCAGGCACGAGTGTCCTCACACCAGTGGGGCCACATCACTAAAAGATGAGGAAACTGGCACATGTGGCCACAAACCAGAGGACCTACATCACCAAGGGGCTGGGATTGACACAGGCAGGAGGAGCCTCCCAACACAGGGCCCAAAGAATAAAAAAGGTGAGGAACCCAGCAGTTGGAACTTCCCAGCAGGCGGCCCAGAGTACAGAGGCTATGGGATCTAGGAATGAGTGAACTAACACCAGAGAGCTAACATCAGGAAACTGTGAGCAACCCAGTCGTTGGAACCTCAGAGCAGAAGGCCCATATCGCCATGGGGATGGGAACATTTCACGAGTGTCCTGGCATCACTGGGCTCACATCAGAAAACCTGGGGAGCCCAGCAGTTAGAGCCTGACGCCAGAGGGACCTCATCTCCGAGGACAGGAGTCTCCAAAAGGATCCAACGGCCACCAGAGGGCCGACGTCACCAAGGCAATGGGAGCAAGCCAGGCAGGAGTTACCTCAGAGCACAGGGCCCACCTCACAGAACGGTAAGGAACCCAGCCAGGATCAGACTCTCACCAGAGGGGCCACATCACCGAGGGGCTGGGAAACAGGCACGAGTGTCCTCACACCATTGGGGCCACATCATCGAAAGGTGAGGGACCCAGCACACGTGGCCTCACACCAGAGGACACACATCACAACGGGGCTGGGATTGAGGCAGGCAGGAGGAGCCTCAAAACAGAGGGCCCATAGAATAAAAAAGGTGAGGAATCCCACAGTTGGAACCTCCCAGCAGGCGCCCAGGAGCAGCAAGCCTATGGGATCTAGGCCGGAATGAACGCACATCAGAGGGCTCTCATCATGAAACTGTGAGCACCCCAGCCGTTGGGACCTCAGAGCAGAAGGCCCAAATTCCCATAGGGTTGGGAACCTGACAGGAGTGTACTCACACCACAGGTTGCACATCTGCAAATTTTGGGAGCCCAGGAGTTAGGGTCTGACGCAAGAGGGCCCTCATTACCGAGGGACGGAGACTCGCAGCAGACACCAACTCCCAACTGAGGGCCCACGTCACCAAGGTGATGTGTGCCAGCCAGGCAGGAGTGACCTCACCGCAGAGGGCCTACCTCACAGAAGGGTGAGGAACACAGCCAGGATAAGACTCTCACCAGAGGGCCCACATCACCAAGGGGATCGGAACCAGGCAGGAGGGTCCTCACACCAGTGTGGCCACATTATAGAAAGGTGAGGAACCCAGAACATGTGGCCTAAAACAGGGGACCCACATCTCCAAGGGGCTAGGAGTGAGGCAAGCAGGAGTATCCTCACAAAACAGAGCCCACAGAATAAAAGTTGTGAGGAATCCAGCAGTTGGAACCGGCCAGTAGGCCGCCCAGAGCACAGAGTCTATGGGATCCAGGCCACAGCAAACTCACAGCAGAGGTCCCACATCATGAAACAGTGAGCAACCCAGTGGATTGGACCTCAGAGCAGAAGGCCCACATCCCTATGGGGATGGGAACCTGACAGGAGTGTCCTCGGCCCACTTCCACGAATCAGAAAATGTGGGAACCCAGCAGTTAGGACCTGAGGCCAGAGGACCCTCATCACCGAGGGGAGGAGGCTCCCAGCAGGCTCCAACTGCCACCATAAGGCCGATGTCACCAAGGCGGGGTGTGCCAACCAGGCAGGAGTGACCTCAGAGCAGAAAGCCCACCTCACAGAAGTGTGAGGAACCCAACAAGGATCAGACTGTCACCAGAGGGCCAACATCACCAAGGGAATGGGAACCAGGCAGGAGTGTCCTCACACCAGTGGGGCTACATCACCATAATTTGAGGGACCCAGCACACGTGGCCTCAAACCTGAGGACACACATCACCAAGGGGCTGGGAGTGAGGCAGGCCAGCGGATCCTCAAAACAGAGGGACCATAGAATAAAAAAGGTGAGGAATCCCACAGTTGGAACCTCCGGCAGGCAGCCAGGAGCAGCGAGGCTATGGGATCTAGGCAGGAGTGAACTCACACCAGAGGGCCCTCATCATGAAACTGTGAGCAACACAGCCGTTGGGACCTCAGAGCAGAAGGCTCACATCCCCATGGGGATGGGAACCTGGCAGGAGTGTCCTTGCACCACTTAGCACGAATCAGAAAATGTGGGAACCCAGCAGTTAGGGCCTGAGGCCAGAGGGCCCTCATCACCGAGGGGAGGAGGCTCCCAGCAGGCTCCAACTGCCACCATATGGCTGACGTTGCCAAGGCGGTGTGTGCCAGCCAGGCAGGAGTGACCTCAGAGCAGAGGGCCCACCTCACAGAAGGGTGAGGAACCTACCAGGATCAGACTCTCACCAGAGGGCCAACATCACCAAGGTGATGGGAACCAGGCAAGACTGTCCTAACAGCAGTGGGGCCAACATCACCAAGGGAATGGGAACCAGGCAAGAGTGTCCTCACACCAGTGTGGCCACATTATAGAAAGGTGAGGAACACAGCACATGTGGCCTCAAACAAGGGGACACACATCACGAAGGGGCTGGGAGTGAGGCATGCAGGAGGAGACGCACAACCGAGGGCCCATAGAATAAAAAAGGTGAGGAATCGAGAAGTTGGAAACTCCAAGCTCGAGGCCCAGAGCACTGACACTATGGGATACAGGCCAGAGTGAACACACAGCAAAGGGCCCACATCATGAAACTGTGAGCAATCCAGCAGTTGGGACCACAGAACAGAAGTCCCACATGCCCATGGGGATGGGAACCTGGCAGGAGTGACTCGCACCACTGGGCACACATCAGAAAATGTGTGGAGCCCAGCACTTAGGGCCTGACACCAGAAGGCCCTCATCACTGAGGGGAGGAGGCCCCAGCACGCTCCAACTGCCACCAGAGGGTCCACGTCGCCAAGGCAATGTGCGCCAGCCAGGCAGGATTGACCTCACAGCAGAGGGCCCACATCATGAAAGTGTGAGCAACCCAGCCGTTAGGACCTCAGAACAGAAGGCCCACACGCTCATGAGGATGGGAACCTGGAAGGAGTGCCCTCGTACCACTTAGCACGTATCAGAAAATGTGGGAACCCCGCCATTAGGGTCTGACGCCAGAGGGCCTCATCACCACGGGAAGGAGGCTCCCAGCAGGCTCCAACTGCCACCAGGGTGCCGAAGTCAACAAGGCGGGTTGTGCCAGCCAGGCAGGAGTGACCTCAGAGAAGAGGGCTCACCTCACGGATGTGTGAGGAACCCAACCAGGATCAGAGTCTCACCAGAGGGCCCACATCACCAAGGGGATGGGAACCAGCAGGAGTGTCCACACACCAGTGGGGCCACATCATCAAAAGATGAGGAACCCATCACATATGGCCTCAAACCTGAGGATATACATCACCATGTGGCTGGGAGTGAGGCAGGTATCTGGAGGGGCACATTTAACTCTAATTTCCCACCAGGAAGAGGAATTAAGCAAAGGCTCAGAGTGCCGTGCCGGACCCTGATTATGGCCTGAAGCAAACCTGCAGTTTTGTGGCCAGCTTACAAGGAAGCGAGTTAAGAAAGGAGCTCAGGGGCACTGTAATTCACAAACCTGCAGAGATAAATGACAGCTATTGGCAAAAATATATCGAAGTAAGTCTGCAAAGAGGACTTGAAAACGAGGCAGAATTGCAGGAATCATATTTCAAGAGGTAGATTGGAATTGCATTTAAAGCATATGAAAAGCGGCAGATCTTTGACAGTGATGCACATGGACAAAAAGTGCGTATACATTTTTCCTGAATATATTCAGGAAAAAACGCATATGAACATTTTGGCCAACCAAGCACTCCAGCAATGGAAATCCACACTACAATGAAGTCACATTTCCCATTCGTCAAAAAGGCCATCTGAATAAAGTGTAAAAACCAGAAACACAGGACAGGCCATGGAGAACAGGGAGCCGTGTTATGCTGATGGGCGGGATGTAAATTGCCAACAGACACTCTGGAGATGTTCATGGTGTATCCTGAAACATCTAAAAAACAAAGCTACAGAGCCTAGGGCACTTCCACTTTTGGCCCTATAGCTTAGGAAAATTAAAATCAACAAGACACAGCCAACACAAAATTTAGGGCTGCTGTGTTTACAAGAACCTCGAGTCCAGTACAAATTAAATATCCCAGAAAGAAAAAAATGGATAAAGAAGTTGTGCTACTTACGTACAACGGAATATCACTCAGCAGTGAAATCAATGTCATCAGGCCTGTAGCAGCAAATTGAGTGGATTTAATTATGATGATTCTAAGAGAAATATGTCACACAAAGAAAGATAATTATCATAAGATATCACTAATAGAGGGAGTGTAAACTTGGCTACACATAAACTGAATTACAAAACCGAACAGAGTCTCACATTTAGATAAAAACCTTATGCTTGCTTAAGGGGAAAGTTGAGTTGGGCTGCTGTATAAAAACAGATTGAAATTAGCACACATACCATTCCATAAGCCAAATACGTAATAAACAAGACCTACTCTTTGCTCAGCGAAATAGACTCATCCATGGTGTATCACCTCACACCTATTAGAATGGGCATCATCAGAAAATCTACAAACAACAAATGCTGGAAACGGTGTGGAGATAAGGAATCCTCTTCCACTATTGTTGGGAACGTAAATTGATACAGTCACTGTGGAGAACATTATGGAGTTTCTTATAAAACTAAGAATAGAATTACCATATGATACAGCAATCCCTCTACTGGGCATATACCCAGACAAAACCATAAATCAAAAAGAGACATTCACCACAATGTTCATTGCATCACTATTTACACTATCCAGGAAATGGAAGCAACCTAAATGCCCACAGACAGACGAATGCATAAAGATGTGGTACATATATAAAATGGAATATTACTAAGCCATAAAAAGGAATGAAATTGGGACATTTGTAGAGACGTTGATGGATCTAGAGACTGTCATACAGAGTGAAGTAAGTCAGAAAGAGAAAAACAAATCTTGTATATTAATGCATATATGTGGAACCTAGAAAAATTGTACAGATGAACCGTTTTGCAAGGCAGAAATAGAGCAATACATGTATACAACAAACGTATGGACAACAAGGGGGGAAAGCTGTTGGGGTTGGTGGTGGGAGGAGTTGAGATATTGGGATTGGTATGTATACATTTATATGTATAAAGTAGATAACCAAAAACAACCTGCTGTATAAAAATATAAAATTAAATTCAAAATAAAAAAATAAAATTAAAAAAAGTAAAACAGAAAAAATATTCTTCCCTTCACATACATGTATTTATATGAATAAATTATTTCCATGCTTATATCTGTAAATACACAAAAGAGGAATAAAATCTACCTTGAACCAAAAACGAAAAAAAGATAAAAAAGAACAGAACCCACCAGTTACACAGAGGAAAACCGTTTCAGGGCACTTGCTCCAATTGCAAACAATTCTGAAGTTGGTCAGTGGTGGGGAATCATCTCCCATTCAGCCAGCATGCTCCTCGCAACAAGCGTCCTCACTGCAAAGCTGGGGGACCGTGCCGAGGTATCTGTGAGTAAACGTGGGCCGAGCCCCAGGCCAGCTGCTGCTGAAATGTTCCCACCCTTCCAAGGCTAAACACCTGAATATGTACAAGGACTTGAAAACCTAGAGGAAGGGCCATGGAGCCACATGCGGGACAGCATGCCAGCCGACTTGGTGCCTGCAGGCCAGCCAGGATGGTCCTGGCCCTGGGTGCTCTTCTGGAAGCTCTCCATTTCCCTGCCTGAGATACCCCTGCTGTCCCGGCCCCCACTGCTTTCTTCCTTCCTCACCTGTGCCCAGGGAGAAATTCCAGCGGCACGTGTGGGTGACACATCCTCTTCTTTAGCAGGTAGCATCTTGGCAACTGCTGCAGAAAGTCCAGCAGAGCCCCACTCACACTGGGACACCCACAAAGCCGTGGCCTCTCACTCCCTCCCACCAGCCCAGCCCCGAGACTGCTGACAGGGCAGAGAAAATGGCGTCAGGCACAGCTGCAGGGGCTCTTGCTGCCTGGAGCGGTGTTTATATTGATCTCAACCCAGGCACACCTGGGGAGGGCTGGCCGGCACGGTCAGGCTTCCCAAGCCAGCCAATAATCACCCCTCAGGGGCTCACAGTTGCTGAAAATGGAACTTGCTGAATTGGCCAGGTCCAAGGAACAGGTGTGGGCTCCTGAGAGTCAGGATAGACAAGGGGCTGCAGCTCTGGCTTGTTTTCTAATTATATTATCTGGCCCATGAGTGGGAGACAACTTCAAGAAAACCTTCTCCTAATGAGAGGAACCCAGGAGTCAGGGAGAGGATGGGTGGGTGGTGGTTGGAGACAGAGGCCTGGTGCCCCGGGTGCAGTGGAAGTCTCTGGAAGACCAGGTGGAGGAGGCCGCACAGAGTGATGCCCAGGGTCACAGACCTGTCAGAGCTGCTGTTTGTTAGTTCAAGTCCTGCTCTGAGGTGCTCTGTGTCAGATCTGAGCGACAGGTGAGCTGGGAGTGCTCTGCAATGAGAGCTATGTGCACGGTTCCTGTGTGCCCAGCCCTGCCAAGGTACCTGCAAGGGTAGCTCTGTATCCTGGGAGGGGCCTGACCACGGGAGCCCCATGGACTGCAGAGGACCTGCCCAGGGAATCCCATATCCTGGGAGGGGTCTGAACACGAGAGCCCCGTAGGCTGGGGTGGGGGTAGGGTACCTGCCCAGGTGAGCTCCATATCCTGGGATTGGCCTGACCTCGAGAGCCCCATGGGCTGCTGGAGTCCTGGTAAAGGATGTCAGGACAGTCAGTGAAGCTACTGAGGATATACCTCCAGTAGTTCCTAAATCCTACACCCTGCTGGTCATTCTACCAACCACCAGGACTTGGTATTCTGTATTAGTCTTCACTGATGCCTTCTTTTGTATTCCATTAGTCCCAGAGTCACAAGAAATTTTGGCTTGTGAGTGACAGGACTCAACATACAACTAAAACAATACTTCCAGGCTGTCTTGCCCCAAGGGTTCAAAAATTCCCACACCATCTTTGGGGAAAGCTCAGCTAAAGACCTAAAAGTTCTACCTCTGGAAAAGGAAACACTCCTTCAATATTCAGACGACATTCTGATCGCCAGCCCTACTAAGGAGGCCTCAGAACTACCAAGCCAATAAAGGATAGAAGTTGTCCACGAAAAAGCTCAAGTATCACAGACTACGGTGACCTGCCTGGGCTTCATTCTCACAGAAGGTCGGAGAAGCCCATCCCAGGAAAGGGAAGAAACAATTTACAGCCTTACCCCTTTCTGAAACTAGAAGACAGCTTAGGGGTTCCTGGGGAAGCCAGGGTTTCCTGCCTCTGGATCCCTAACTACAGTCTACTAGCTGGGCCTCTATATGAAACACTGAAAGGAAAAGATGATGATCCTTTTGAATAGAATCCAGAAGTGGCCTTTCAAGAATGGAAAGAGCAGTCAATTCAGACCCTTGCCCTGGAACTCCCTAATTTAGCTAAACCCTTTGACCTTTACATTCCTGGTGAAAGGTGAATCGCCATTGGAGTATTAGTGCAAAAACTGGGACCACTTGAAATGGAACAATGCAAGAATGCCATCCAGGTAGGATAAACTATGGTCACCAAGGGGCTTGGCCCACCGCCACATCTGGCCAAGATACTGGTGGTATCTGAAAACCTGGAAATCAGCAGCCCAAAAGGCCACCTCCCTTCTAAGGGAAACGGACCCCACGTGGTGATCCTAACCCCAACCATGCCCTGAAGTTGCAGGGTTTGCTCCGTGAGCACACTGACCTCGATTGAGGAGGCCCTCCAACTCCAACCTCCAGAGAGATAACCGGGGGCAACGGGGCACCATGACGACCCGTGTGACCATCACTTGACCTGGAGTTTCTCTCATAAAACAACAAGAGTGTGTCCCAAAAGAGTAGACTACTGCTTGCAGTACTTACTGTACCCAGAGGGGAGCTAATAATCTTGGCGGGGGAACCGTATATCATGCTGTCACCATAGAAAAGCCTACAGACACCCTGATGATGGTGGCCAATAAGACCGGCTGGACTCCTGTTTACTTCCAAAGGCTCTTGACTCAGTGACCATCATGATCCTTCATCACCACTGACCCTGGACTGTCTGGGAGCTGAGCGGGCAGGATCCTGACACCTGGTGCTGTTTTTACGTTAATTCAGGGGCCTAATGGAAGAAAGCGCAGACTGTTGGTCAGAGCATCTAGGCTGGCAGAAACGGTCAGTCAGAGCATCTAGGCTGGCAGAAACGGTCAGCCTAAGGTGGTCGAACAAATGTGGGGCGGGGTGAAACTGGACCTCACAGCGCCACTGCACATCTCCTTTCTGGACCCTTAAAGGTCATTAGAATCTATAACACTTCCAATACTGTTGCTCAGGTGGACGAGCAGGGAGGCAGGAGGCCTGGGGACAATCAACGTCACCTGGAGGCTGCTGGGGAGAAGTTCTGACCCTCGCCCACGGGTATGAAGCCTCCTAACTCAGCACTCAGCAGTTACAGAAGAAGGGTCTGCACCCGCAGCACTCCAAGAATGAGGAAAGGGACAAAAGGCAGAAGAGAAGTTTGTCCCAGGCAAAGCCCCTTAAAAATGCCTGGGAGATAAAAATAGAATCTGGGCAATAAAATAAAGTCTAACCATTTTTATCCTTTGTGCTTTGTCTAATTTCAGGTGCTCCTAGTGTTCCGCATACAGAAGTTCCACACCCGGCACTTCAGACCAGATTTCCTAGAGCAGAATGGCTCGATGACACTTCAGCTCCTGGGGCCCAGTTCAGACTCCGTGACATAGAGCCTGAGCTGCAGCCAACCAGGTCCTCGAGAGCTCAGCCCCCTCCCTCCCAGTGACTCTGACAGGATCTCTACACAGCAGCCCAGCCCACAGCCCACAGGGTAGCACCTCTCCATTCTCTGATCAAAATATAAAGTTTCCTTTGCTTTTGAACTAAACTCAGTCTCGATCTATTGGCTCCAATGACACTGGGCAGGGGGACACTTGTTGGCGTCCACTCTGGAGGATCAGTAACAGAAATTGAGAACATTGTAACTTCAATGAACAGATGTGTGAGCCAAACTGTAATTAACATAGAACAGTGTATAAGGCTCGGGTAAAATAAGATGTTTCTAACACTTCCATTTGATATTTCCATCACTTTCTTATAAGCAAGTTCAGTGAAAAGGTTTGTCTTCTTTGTCAGGTCAATATTAGAGAAACAAAGTGATTTCTTTCCAAGGATGTACATCTAATAATCTTGGTTAAAGCTTCAATCTTGTTTTAAATGCTTTTGCATTGAAAATGATACCTCTCTTTCAGCTCCCTCATTTCTGAGAAGCATAAAATCTTATAATTTATTATTACCAAAGGGAAATGGTAGGAGGAGGGATAAATTAACAGTTTGGGATTAACACATACACACTGCTATGTATGAAATCATCAGCAAGGAACTACTGTATAGCACAGGGAACTACACTCAATATTTTGCAATAACCTATAAGGGGAAATGATCTGAAAAAGAATAGATATTTTTATTGACATCATCCTTCAATGACAGTAAAAATGGAATCTAAGGGAAGACAGTGGTGAGTGTTTCTGACCCTGAAGACTTCAATCATCTAAAGTTTGGACTCTGCCTACTTCCCAAGGCCCTTAATGAACATATGTGTAGCCGTAGCTTAAAAAATTCCCCAGTTTGGGTTGCGGAGAGACACTGATATTGAAAATCCCCTGGTGTTCTCCTCACATGAATGGGACCCTTCCTACACCTAAAACATGCCTGTCACACCCAGAGGATGGTATACCGTCTGATCGGGAAAAGTTTGGAAAAGGCATCTCATCTCCTCATCTCTTGGTGCTAGGGTTCACCACTCCAGCGTCTTTACTAACAGTCTCCCCACTTGGAGATGTCAGCACTGTCAACATCCTGTTGCATACAGTTTGGAATTTGTCCAGAGGATGAAGCAGAAGGAGGAACAATGAGAGACAAGTCCTAGGTGTTCAGACAGGCACATGCCACTCTAATTTCCAATCAGGAAGACGAATTGACCAAAGGCTAGGGTTGCCCATGGAAACAGAATAGGGCTTGAGGAATCCTGATGCTTTGTGGCCAGTTCCCATAAACACAAGTTGGAAAATGGAACTCAGGGGCACTAAAATTCACGAAACTGCAGAATTGAAAATATCTATCACTGAAAAATGTCTTGAGGAAAGTCAGAGAAAAGGACTTGTAAGCAACGGAGAATGGCAGGAAAGGGATTGGAAGAGGTAGAAAGGACTCGCCATTAAGCACAAGAAAAGCGGCTGAACATTGCTAACAGTGCAGTTGGCCAAAAAGGGTGTATGCGTCTTTTTCTGTATATATTCAAGAAAAGGGCATAAACTTTTTTAGCCAACCAAACAGGTGGGCACTGGAAATCAATACTACAAAACATATCACTTTGCATCAGTCAGAAGAGCCGTCCTCATAAAGTGTAAACACCAGAAATGCAGGACAGGGCAAGGAGAAAAGGGAGCCCTGTGAGTCTTATAGTGGAAATGTATATTGCCAACGGTCACTCTGGATAAGTCTATTGTGTTTACTAAAGCATCTAAAAAATGAGCTACCGAGCACAGGGCACTTGCACTCATGGACGTATATCTTGGGAAAAACAAATATCGAGAGGACACAGGCACCCCAATGTTTACCACCTCTCTATTAAAAAGATCCTCGACTAGGATATAACTGAAATGTATCTGCAGAGAAAAAACGGACAGAGATGTGGTGCTTATGTAGAGTGGAATATTACTCAGCCTGGAAATCAATGAAATACGGCCAGTTATAACAACTCCAGAGGAGTTACGTGTGATCATTCGAAGTCACATAATTCAAAAAGAAAAAGACATAAGATATCACTAATACATGAAATGTTAACACGGCTACACATGACCTGAATTACAAAAGAGAAGAGGGTTTCAAATTAAGAAAACAAACTTATGCTTCCTTAAGGGGAAAGGTGAGTTGGGGTGCTGCATAAAACCAGAGATTGAAATTAGCACAGATACCATTCCATAAGCCAAATATGTAATAGTCAAGACCTACTCCTTGCTCAACGAAATGGACTCAACACGCCATATTCAATGCCTAAGAATATACCGGATTAGTAAGAATCTTAAAACCCATGGACTTATATGGCTCCGTAAGAGAATCAAGCGCGTGTACAGCGGCATAAACGAAGCAGTGAAAATCCGATAAATCCCATTGTTAAAATAAATTTCAAAAACAAAACACAAAGACAGTGAAATAGAGAGCAATTCTTAAAAAATTCACTCAGGGCATGTGATGCAACCGGGATTTACCACAACTACACCCAGAGCTGGTTGAGACATAAGGCTGGACACTTCAGGCTGATAGCATTGGTGAGTTTCGGTGAGCAAATGCAGACCCTTTGAAGTCATACTGCATGGTACCCATTCCATGGGTCCCAACTCTCCAGGTTCAAGGGATTCTTCCTCCAGCTAAAACATGCACGGGAAACCCAGAGTATCGTCCACCGTGTGATTGGGAAATGATTTAAAATGCATCTCAGATTTCGTATCCTGGTCCTCGGGTTCACCATTCCAGATGCTTTACTAACACTCTCCCCGCTTGGAGAGTCAGTGCCTTTAACCTCCTGTTTGGCACAGCTTGCAATTTCTGTGCAAGATGAACAGGAATAGGGAGAACCAATGAGAGACTAGCTGTAGGTGTCTGCACGGGCAAATGTAACGCTCATTTCCCACCAGGAAGAGGAATTTACCAAAGGCTCAGCGTGCCCTGCCGGAAACAGATTAGGGCCTGAAGCAATCCTGCGGTTTTGTGCCCAGCTCACAAGAAAGCGAGTTGAAGAAAGGAGCTCAGGGGCACTGTAATTCACAAACCTGCAGAGTTATAATTGACAGCTATCCTCCAAAAATATATTGAAGTAAGCCTGCGAAGGGGACTTGAAAGCGGGGCAGAGTTTCAGGAAAACGATTGCAGGGGGTAGACTGGAACTTCCCTGAAAGCATAGGAAAAGAGGCAGAAGGTCGACAACGGTGCACTTGGGCAAAAAGGGCGTATGCGTTTTTTCCTGAATATATTCAGGAAAAAACGCATACGCCCTTTTTGGCCAACCAAGCAAGCCTGTAAAGAAATCTGCACTACAATGAAGTCTCACTGCCCCCCGGGCAAAAGGGCCATCTGAAAAAAGTGTAAAATCCAGAAAGGTAGGACAGGATATGGAGAACAGGGAGCCTTGTTATGCTGATTGGCAGGATGTAAATTGCCAGCAGCCACCCTGGAGAAGTGTATGGTGTTTCCTGAAACACGTAAGAAACAAAGCAACACAGCCTATGGCACTTCCACTTATGGTCCTATAGCTTACGGAAATTAAAATCAAAAACAGACAGCCACCCCAATATTTGGGACGGCTGTGTTCACAAGAAGCTCGTCTACAGTATCAGGTAAATATCCTAGAAAGCAAAAAATGGATAAAGAAGTTGTGGCACGTACGTACAATGCAATATCACTCAGCAATGAAATCTGTGTCATCAGGCCCGTAGCGGCATAGTGAGTGGATGCAGGTACGGTGATTCTCCGTGAACTACATCACACAGAAAAACAAATATCATAAGATATCACTAATACACGGAATGTAAACTTGACTACACATGAACTGAATTACAAAACAGAACAGGGTCTCAAATTTAGAAAACCAACTAGTGCTTGCTTATGGGGAAAGGTGCCTTGGGGTGCTGCATAAAACCAGAGACAGAAATTAGCACAGATAACTTTCCATAAGCCAAATATGTAATAGACAAGAGCTACTCCTTGCTCAACGAAATGGACCCAACACCACATATTCAACGCCTAGGAATATACCTGACTAGGAAGAATCTTAAAACCCATGGATATGTATGTCTCCGTAAGAGAATCAAGCATGTGTACAGCGGCCGAAACGCAGCAGTGAAAATCCGATATATCCCATTATCAAAATAAATTTCGAAAACAAAACACAATGACAGTGAAATAGAGAGCAATTCTTAAATAATTCACTCAGGGCATGTGATGCAACCGGGATTGACCACATCTACACCCAGAGCTGGTTGAGACATAAGGCTGGACACTTCAGGCTGATAGCATAGGTGAGTTTCGGTGAGCAAATGCAGACCCTTTGAAGTCATACTGCATGGTACCCATTCCATGGGTCCCAACTCTCCAGGTTCAAGGGATTCTTCCTCCAGCTAAAACATGCATGGGAAACCCAGAGTATCGTCCACCATGTGATTGGGAAACGATTTAAAATGCATCTCAGTTTTCGTATCCTGGTCCTCGGGTTCACCATTCCAGATGCTTAACTAACACTCTCCCCGCTTGGAGAGTCAGTGCCTTTAAACTCCTCTTTGGCACAGCTTGCAATTTCTGTGCAAGATGAACAGGAATAGGGAGAACCAATGAGAGACTTGCTATAGGTGTCTGCACGGGCAAATGTAACGCTCATTGCCCACCAGGAAGAGGAATTAAACAAAGGCTCAGTGTGCCCTGCTGGAAACAGATTAGGGCATGAAGCAATCCTGCGGTTTTGTGCCCAGCTCACAAGAAAGCAAGTTGAAGAAAGGAGCTCAGGGGCACTGTAATTCACAAACCTGCAGAGTTATAAATGACAGCTATCCTCCAAAAATATATTGAAGTAAGCCTGCGAAGGGGACTTGAAAGCGGGGCAGAATTTCAGGAAAACGATTGCAGGGGGTAGACTGGAATTGCCCTGAAAGCATAGGAAAAGAGGCACAACGTCGACAATGATGCACTTGGCCAAAAAGGGCGTATGCGTTTTTTCCTGAATATATTCAGGAAAAAACGCATAAGCCCTTTTTGGCCAACCAAGCAAGCCTGTAAAGGAAATCTGCACTACAATGAAGTCTCACTGCCCCCCGGGCAAAAGGGCCATATGAAAAAAGTGTAAAATCCAGAAAGGTAGGACAGGATATGGAGAACAGGGAGCCTTGTTATGCTGATTGGCAGGATGTAAATTGCCAGCAGCCACCCAGGAGAAGTGTATGGTATTTCCTGAAACACGTAAGAAACAAAGCAACACAGCCTATGGCACTTCCACTTATGGTCCTATAGCTTACGGAAATTAAAATCAAAAACAGACAGCCACGCCAATATTTGGGACGGCTGTGTTCACAAGAAGCTCGTCTACAGTATCAGGTAAATATCCCAGAAAGCAAAAAATGGATAAAGAAGTTGTGGCACGTACGTACAATGCAATATCACTCAGCAATGGAATCTGTGTCATCAGGCGCATAGCGGCATAGTCAGTGGATCCAGATACAGTGATTCTACGTGAACGACGTCACACAGAAAAAGAAACAACATAAGATATCACTAATACACGGAATGTAAACTTGACTACACATGAACTGAATTACAAAACAGAACAGGGTCTCAAATTTAGAAAACTGACTAGTGCTTGCTTATGGGGAAAGGTGCGTTGGGGTGCTGCATAAAACCAGAGACTGAAATTAGCACAGATAATTTTCCATAAGCCAAATATGTAATAGACAAGACCTACTCCTTGCTCAACGAAATGGACCCAACACCACATCTTCAACGCCTAGGAATATACCTGACTAGGAAAAATCTTAAAACCCATGGATATATATGTCTCCGTAAGAGAATCAAGTGTGTGTACAGCGGCCGAAACGCAGCAGTGAAAATCCGATAAATCCCATTATCAAAATAAATTTCGAAAACAAAACACAAAGACAGTGAAATAGAGAGCAATTCTTAAATAATTCACTCAGGGCATGTGAGGCAACCGGGATTGACCACATCTACACCCAGAGCTGGTTGAGACATAAGGTTGGACACTTCAGGCTGATAGCATTGGTGAGTTTCGGTGAGGAAATGCAGACCCTTTGAAGTCATACTGCATGGTACCCATTCCATGGGTCCCAACTCTCCAGGTTCAAGGCATTCTTCCTTCAGCTAAAACATGCATGGGAAACGCAGAGTATGGTACACCGTGAGATTGGGAAACGATTTAAAATGGATCTCAGTTTTCGTATCCTTGTCCTCGGGTTCACCATTCCAGACGCTTTACTAACACTCTCCCCACTTGGAGAGTCAGTGCCTTTAACCTCCTGTTTGGCACAGTTTGCAATTTCTGTGCAAGATGAATAGGAATAGGGAGAACCAATGAGAGACTAGCTATAGGTGTCTGCACGGCCAAATGTAACACTCATTGCCCACCAGGAAGAGGAATTAAACAAAGGCTCAGTGTGCCCTGCTGGAAACAGATTAGGGCCTGAAGCAATCCTGCGGTTTTGTGCCCAGCTCACAAGAAAGCGAGTTGAAGAAAGGAGCTCAGGGGCACTGTAATTCACAAACCTGCAGAGTTATAATTGACAGCTATCCTCCAAAAATATATTGAAGTAAGCCTGCGAAGGGGACTTGAAAGCGGGGCAGAATTTCAGGAAAACGATTGCAGGGTGTAGACTGGAATTGCCCTGAAAGCATAGGAAAAGAGGCAGAACGTCGACAATGATGCACTTGGCCAAAAAGGGCGTATGCGTTTTTTCCTGAATATATTCAGGAAAAAACGCATACGCCCTTTTTGGCCAACCAAGCAAGCCTGTAAAGGAAATCTGCACTACAATGATGTCTCACTGCCCCCCGGGCAAAAGGGCCATCTGAAAAAAGTGTAAAATCCAGAAAGGTAGGACAGGATATGGAGAACAGGGAGCCTTGTTATGCTGATTGGCAGGATGTAAATTGCCAGCAGCCACCCTGGAGAAGTGTATGGTGTTTCCTGAAACACGTAAGAAACAAAGCAACACAGCCTATGGCAATTCCACTTATGGTCCTATAGCTTACGGAAATTAAAATCAAAAACAGACAGCCACCCCAATATTTGGGACGGCTGTGTTCACAAGAAGCTCGTCTACAGTATCAGGTAAATATCCCAGAAAGCAAAAAATGGATAAAGAAGTTGTGGCACGTACGTACAATGCAATATCACTCAGCAATGGAATCTGTGTCATCAGGCGCATAGCGGCATAGTCAGTGGTTGCAGATACAGTGATTCTACGTGAACTACGTCACACAGAAAAAGAAACATCATAAGATATCACTAATACACGGAATGTAAACTTGACTACACATGAACTGAATTACAAAACAGAACAGGGTCTCAAATTTAGAAAACCAACTAGTGCTTGCTTATGGGGAAAGGTGCGTTGGGGCGCTGCATAAAACCAGAGACTGTAATTAGCACAGATAACTTTCCATAAGCCAAATATGTAATAGACAAGACCTACTCCTTGCTCAACGAAATGGACCCAACACCACATATTCAACGCCTAGGAATATACCTGACTAGGAAAAATCTTAAAACCCATGGATATATATGTCTCCGTAAGAGAATCAAGCGTGTGTACAGCGGCCGAAACGCAGCAATGAAAATCCGATAAATCCCATTATCAAAATAAATTTCGAAAACAAAACACAAAGACAGTGAATTAGAGAGCAATTCTTAAATAATTCACTCAGGGCATGTGATGCAACCGGGATTTAACACATCTACACCCAGAGCTGGTTGAGACATAAGGCTGGACACTTCAGGCTGATAGCATTGGTAAGTTTCGGTGAGCAAATGCAGACCCTTTGAAGTCATACTGCATGGTACCCATTCCATGGGTCCCAACTCTCCAGGTTCAAGGGATTCTTACTTCAGCTAAAACATGGATGGGAAACGCAGAGTATGGTACACCGTGAGATTGGGAAATGATTTAAAATGGATCTCAGTTTTCGTATCCTTGTCCTCGGGTTCACCATTCCAGACGCTTTACTAACACTCTCCCCGCTTGGAGAGTCAGTGCCTTTAACCTCCTCTTTGGCACAGCTTGCAATTTCTGTGCAAGATGAACAGGAATAGGGAGAACCAATGAGAGACTAGCTGTAGGTGTCTGCACGGGCAAATGTAACACTCATTGCCCACCAGGAAGAGGAATTAAACAAAGGCTCAGTGTGCCCTGCTGG
This sequence comes from Phocoena phocoena, assembly GCF_963924675.1. Classification (NCBI taxonomy): domain Eukaryota; kingdom Metazoa; phylum Chordata; class Mammalia; order Artiodactyla; family Phocoenidae; genus Phocoena; species Phocoena phocoena. Next base: position 19,324,587 of record NC_089225.1, on the reverse strand, counting down.
AAACAGATTAGGGCCTGAAGCAATCCTGCGGTTTTGTGCCCAGCTCACAAGAAAGCGAGTTGAATAAAGAAGCTCAGGGGCACTGTAATTCACAAACCTGCAGAGTTATAATTGACAGCTATCCTCCAAAAATATATTGAAGTAAGCCTGCGATGGGGACTTGAAAGCGGGGCAGAATTTCAGGAAAACGATTGCAGGGGGTAGACTGGAATTGCCTTGAAAGCATAGGAAAAGAGGCAGAACGTCGACTATGATGCACTTGGCCAAAAAGAGCGTAGGCGTTTTTTCCTGAATATATTCAGGAAAAAACGCATACGCCCTTTTTGGCCAACCAAGCAAGCCTGTAAAGGAAATGTGCACTACGGTGAAATCTCACTGCCCCCCGGGCAAAAGGGCCATCTGAAAAAAGTGTAAAATCCAGAAAGGTAGGACAGGATATGGAGAACAGGGAGCCTTGTTATGCTGATTGGCAGGATGTAAATTGCCAGCAGCCACCCTGGAGAAGTGTATGGTGTTTCCTGAAACACGTAAGAAATAAAGCAACACAGCCTATGGCAATTGCACTTATGGTCCTATTCCTTAGGGAAATTAAAATCAAAAACAGAGAGCCACCCCAAAGTTTGGGACGGCTGTGTTCCCAAGAAGCTCGTCTACAGTACCAGGTAAATATCCCAGAAAGCAAAAAATGGATAAAGAAGTTGTGGCACGTACGTGCAATGCAGTATCACTCAGCAATGAAATATGTGTCATCAGGCCCGTAGCGGCATAGTGAGTGGATGCAGGTACGGTGATTCTACGTGAACTACGTCACACAGAAAAAGAAACATCATAAGATATCACTAATACACGGAATGTAAACTTGACTACACATGAACTGATATACAAAACAGAACAGGGTCTCAAATTTAGAAAACCAACTAGTGCTTGCTTATGGGGAAAGGTGCCTTGGGGTGCTGCATAAAACCAGAGACTGAAATTAGCACAGATAACAGTCTATAAGCCAAATATGTAATAGACAAGACCTACTCCTTGCTCAACGAAATGGACTCAACACCACATATTCAACGCCTAGGAATATACCTGACTACGAAGAAACTTAAAACCCATGGATATATATATCTCCGTAAGAGAATCAAGCGTGTGTACAGCGGCCGAAACACAGCAGTGAAAATCCAATAAATCCCATTATCAAAATAAATTTCGAAAACAAAACACAAAGACAGTGAAATAGAGAGCAATTCTTAAATAATTCACTCAGGGCATGTGATGCAACCGTGATTGACCACATCTACACCCAGAGCTTGTTGAGACATAAGGCTGGACACTTCAGGCTGATAGCATTGGTGAGTTTCGGTGAGCAAATGCAGACCCTTTGAAGTCATACTGCATGGTACCCATTCCATGGGTCCCAACTCTCCAGGTTCAAGGGATTCTTCCTTCAGCTAAAACATGCATGGGAAACCCAGAGTATGGTACACCGTGAGATTGGGAAACGATTTAAAATGGATCTCAGTTTTCGTATCCTTGTCCTCGGGTTCACCATTCCAAACGCTTTACTAACACTCTCCCCGCTTGGAGAGTCAGTGCCTTTAACCTCCTGTGTGGCACAGTTTGCAATTTCTGTGCAAGATGAACAGGAATAGGGAGAACCAATGAGAGACTAGCTGTAGGTGTCTGCACGGCCAAATTTAACACTCATTGCCCACCAGGAAGAGGAATTAAACAAAGGCTCAGTGTGCCCTGCTGGAAACAGATTAGGGCCTGAAGCAATCCTGCGGTTTTGTGCCCAGCTCACAAGAAAGCGAGTTGAAGAAAGGAGCTCAGGGGCACTGTAATTCACAAACCTGCAGAGTTATAATTGACAGCTATCCTCCAAAAATATATTGAAGTAAGCCTGCGAAGGGGACTTGAAAGCGGGGCAGAATTTCAGGAAAACGATTGCAG